>NW_025784916.1:0-24998 GCF_021130785.1 Homalodisca vitripennis | reverse complement strand
ACTACCCAGGGACACATTCGAAATAAAATTTTATATACTTGATAATTAGTCCTACAATTGTGTAGTTTTGAAAATTTTATAAAAATTTTACAATATAAAACATTAAGCTTACAATATAGTGAAGCATACTGAATTTATTTAAATTTTTTTATTACCTCACTATAAAATTTTATATTCGTAAATAAAACTCTCAACCTATTGGGGGCATATATTTAACTAATTAATTTAGTTTATTACTTAGGATACAAAAGCGTTAGGTTCTTTGAATATTAAAGAAGGGTCCTATAATTGTACTCTTTATATGAAACTAGTTCTAAAATTACAATAAAGTATTTATCCGTTGGTTCCTAGAACGAATGGGAAATTCCAGTAATAAGTATATTCCCACGAAACAAATTTTTAATTTTTTTTGAAGATAGGGTGAAAGGATTAATGTTACGTAAAATATGCTATTAATTTAATACTCCGTAAAGATTGGCGACTATAGCCTATTAAAAACCCGATTTGAATAATTCTAAATTTTTAATATACAATTAAGTTCAGCCTTGTTGGACCTTTTTTCCGATTAACTGTATTTAAACAGGACGGAGTAGTGCAATAGCGCAAACAAGGGTCAATCTTGCGATGCTACTCGTAAACGCCGATATATCACCTATGCCGGTAGCGATTAACTTTTAAAAGCTACTAAATTTGGCAGAGGTCTCAACAAACTATAATAGAAGAGAATTTGCAAAAGGTGAGGGAGTTAGTATTCACTTATTAGCGTAGCAGCAATGTTCTCTTTTCAAAAAAAATTTAGAACGTTCAGTCGACGGAATCTTTCTCCACATCGACACTAAATGTTGTTAAAAAATGTAATATTATTATATGTAATTAATTACAGTGAAAAAATTGAAAATTATTTAGTTATATTCTGAACTCAAATTCAGGCGTTTCTTAATACTGTGATCAAACCACTATTTTATTATAAATTCATCTGTAGAACGAAGATTGGTGATCGCTTTAGGGGAAAAACTGTGATTGAAAATTTTAAACATTATAGACGCATTTTCAGTTATATCAAGTCGCCCCCCAAAAAAATTCTGGTTTATTAATAGTTATTAAATATACACAAAAATCATAAAAAAATTTATTTAAGGATTTATACATTGTCTGCTAGCATACACTACTTCAACTCATTTTAATCTTGAACCTGATTTGAAACATTGCCGGACAAATTTGTTGTAAAGAAATCGATATAAAATGCATTTCATAAACATATCTCTTAACCATTAGGACAAAACTTGACCGTACATTACTTATGACTGTACGTCTTGTACAAGGATAATGAATTGTTAACATCATCTCTCTTGTACGTTATAGCTACGGAGCGGATTAAACACAAATTAGTATACTAATTTAATAGCCTTTCTACATAAATTTAAAATGGATTTAGGAAATATATATTAGAATTATAGAACTTTGAAGTTTCCCTCATGCAACCCTGGATAATTATTACCCATTAGTTTAATTATTCCAGTGTTTTTGTTGAGCAAAAATTAGTCTAGGATGTAACCCGTTGGTATATCAAGAAGATAGTGAAGAAAGACAAATATATATAAATTATGAAAAATAACGCTGATTCCTGGCCCTAGGACCTGGTCCTGCTTCTAGCCGTTACATTCCTTGTTCCTGGTGGTGGCATTCATTGCAAGCTTAGTTTGGTGCGACATAAAACTTTTAACACCTGAATTAAAAACTTGTAAACCCCCTTATCCTCTTTTGTTTATCATTGGATATTAAATTATTGTTAAGTATTACAGTGTTTGTATTTATATAATAATTCGGGTATATATGAGTCCATTATACCCGATCTCTTATCTTCTCCCTTAGTAATGTTTATCGCCAATAAACTGACCGGATATGAGCGCCCTCGCCGTCAGACAGCAAAGGGTAACACTGGAAAATACTTCACTTTGACACAAACTACTCTTGTTTCTATAGGAACGAGAGAGTAGATGCGGGGGGGGAGGGGAGTCAATCTCGGATTTTACCATACAGGGAAGACTCAGAATTTAAATTTCTTCACTTCAATCTTCAGGTTTTACCTTTGTTTGGCATTCAAGGTTGTGAATAGGAACAAGAATAAACAAGAAGAGTTTACCTGTGCTTACAAATTTTTTTAATTATTTTTGCTTTTGGTTTTCATTTGTTGACGATTTAGAACTGGTCGATAGTAAAGCAGTGTGCCACAAGCCGTTAATGCAGTAACAATAAACATTACTAATGGTAATGAAAAATAATTTTGTTTGGTTTAAACGTTTTATGGTTACAATAGAAATTGCGTACATGCGCATTTTAAATTACCAATTATCCCCCTATAATACGCGGTGCCGATAGCAAAGAGCCGACATATTCATCTTATTAGTTAATCCCACTTTAGCTTGTAACAGTGTAATGTTGTGATTGGGATTCTCGTTACTCGTTGGACTTATGCACGGGTCGGGATATATTTGGCATTGTGTCCAGTGATAACGCTTGGACCGGAGCTCAAACAGCTTTTGGGTAGCCTTTACAACATTTTCTTTCTTTGTTTTCTACTTTTATTGTATGTATTATATAACCTCCCCCTGCACTCTGATAAAGAGGATAGATTTTCATTCCACGAAACGTTGTATTAAACCTTTTGTAACATATAACGCTGGAAAAACGTCCGAATAATTTTAGTTAATCCTTTCAATTTCTTTCATTGTCAATGAGCAAAAGTGTTTAAAACAAACGCATTAATCTATAACGTAGACCTTTATTTATAGATAGACCAATCCGGGATTGTTGTAACATCTTGTACAACTCATTATAAATAAAAAATGGAAAAGAGTGTAACCTTATTTCTTACAATTTGTGCTGCATGTTGCTGCATACCATTATGATAAAATACACACGCTGATACACCAAATGAAATCCATGATTTTCCGCTTAAATGTTCCGAGCGAATCCATTAGTTTAGTTTTAATGGAAAATAAACAGTATTTTTCTTTAATACTTAATTACCTCTTATTTTATTACATTTGAAGCTCACTAGCGCCTTAATACTCCACTTTTGTATTCAGATATTTACAGTACGTAACAGTGACGTTACATCTAGTATAACAAGCATTTAAATCTTAAACAGTATGATTGTATTCCTATGTCAAGTATTTACAATCTGCAAAGTTGGTGGTCAGGACACAACAATAATTACTTGCTTATATTATATTTGACACTATCTGGTTATTTTTTTTACTTCTACAAGAAGTTAGTGTTTTTTGCGGTGTGTAATAAAACCAGAACATAAAGAAAGACCATCAGACAATGATGAAAAGCTGAGCAATGGATGGACGTTCAGGATATCAGCTGTACAACGACCGGTCTGGAGACTTAGCATCATGTATTGGTGCTTCACAGATTTGATATTGGACAGTTTTGACATTGCGATTTTCAAGCTCTAAAGACAATGGGCGAGGTATTATACGAATGTGCGATCAAAACAAGGTGGTTCTCGGACAACCGGAAATTTTGATTAACTCACGAAGTGGATATTGAACTTTATTTTATGAATGGATAATGATCCATCTCACAATTGCACCTGCTACTATGTGCCCTAACTTATGTGTTCGGAAATGATATTAAATTAGCTAAAACATATCTTTACATGCTTCAATAGATTGAATTAATCCTGATGCGGTATTGGTGATACAATTATGCTTCACGTTGGAATATGAATCAAAATCATTTAATGATACTTTATAAGGGCATGATACTTTTTTGTAACTCCTAAAATTCTTGTTAATACTATAGGAAATTTAACGGGATAAATACACCTTCTTTAAAAAAAATCATTAGTTTACTTCCGGGTACTGTGTTACGAACCTATATTAAGCTTTTACTAAAATTCATTATTTATACATCACTTTGGATTGCTCAGAGATTGTGAGTGATAGCCGTAACTGTGATTTAGGTCTGGTCCATTTTAGTATTAATCATTATAAAACTCCTATCAACTTTATGTTAATATTTATGCTACTACCGAAATACAGGGAAGATATTCTATTATTGAGGAACATAGCTTAGGAAATTGTTTTCGTAAACACAATTCTATTGGTACTATGAACTATTTCAGATTTAAAACTACATAAGATTATTGATGCATACATTCAGCAAATATTAAGCCGATTCAGCATGCACGGCTTTAGGGTATATGATAAATTAAAAACAGTTTCAAAACAAAAACTTGTAACAGAACACAACAACCATAACCTTTTACGGAGGCAGGTAAAAAGCGATTTTATTTTGATATAATCAATCACTACTAGTGCAAGATACAAAAGTATTGAGAAATGATCACAAAAACATAAATTTCTTTTTAAATATTAATTACGTTATTATATTTTTAATTTACGTTGGACATTATTATTTATTTATAATTCAAACAATATATTCACTGGGAAAGTGATTTGTTTGCTGCTATTAAATTGTCAATAAAACTAGGATGTAAACTACACTACTTTGGATTGTCAACGAGATAGTGAGAGCAGAAAACTCATGATCTATAACACAATAAAAATAACTCACTGTAGGTCATGGTCCTGGTCCTCTTCTGTGAGCCTCACATCGTGTTCCTTGTTCGCTGGTTTTCCCGGGGTGGCTTGCGAATTAGAGTCGAATTTTGAAATACAGTACCAGAACAATTCAGAATATTGAAATACCCGAACGTCTTCTTCCGGTGTTTCCATGCGTATAATATAGTTAAATTTGGATGTTTACATCTGTAGGGGGACATATCAGCTGGATATTTCGAAGGAAAATGTCCTTATTTCATTCTACGGCATGTGGACGTTCCTTTTATTAATTATTGTAAAACGTAACCACAAGATGCGTCTGTGTTTATCTTTATGCTCTAGGACTATAAACGCATTTACGGAGTAATAAGGGCAAACAGCCTTTAGTTATGTAAAACATTAACGGACATCTCTATATCTCTGAATAGGATGTTTTTACTCGCCTTTTATTTAGTAGTACTTTGTTATATATTTATAGTCTTTGCATTTAAATTGTTCGATATTTGTTGTTGATATTTTATAGTTTTATTGATTATTTCTGTACAGCGTGTATGTTAATGGTATTGTAAAGTGGCGAATTGCACGTGGAAATAAAATAAATGAAATGGAAATGAATATGAAATCTTTTGAAAGTCAGTCAACACTTTGAATTGGTGCGGGATATAATTACAAGGAAATTAAAAATAACCGTATCCTAAAATATTGAAGCGATATTTTTATGAAAAATTACAATGTTTTATTAAAACATTTAAAAACAATATAATGATAACTAAATACTATTTTAGGCGAAGTTAAATACGCATAAGTTATATACCATATCCTGGGGAAAAAAAATATTATGACGCTGACATCGGATAACAATGTGACGATAATATCATACGTAGGTAAATAACCACCTATCTCGTAGCAATTAACATTAATTTCATGTTTTACATTAACAAGATTATAACGAGGGGGCATTATTCCATTTATAGCGTGGTTAATTAAACAAAAAAAGAAACTTAACCATTCCGAAATAGGGTTGAGGACGAAGAGATCATACTACATTATTTAGGGAAGTAATAGAGGACTTGAATATAATTAAAAGATTTTTCATACTTAAAGTTAAAAGAGTTTAAAAAGTTTTAAACGGAATATCAAAGAGATAAAAAAAACAACTCCGAGGCGGCGGCACTTAATGTTAATCTACCAATTGACTCCCTATTGTTTTGAGAGAAGTAACAAGAAAAAAAGAAATTTTACGAAAATGACAATTATGAAAACTAATAATAAAAAGACTATTATTCACAAAAGTAGGGAAACTTTGTGAATACTGTGGTAAAAATAATTATCTGGAACTAAACGTAATATTTATGCAGGATACTTGCATCAATGAAACTTCTTTATAAGTGCAGTGAGAACCCCCAAACATAAAAGGATAATAAACTAGCTTATGAATTGACAATGGTTTTGAATACTTTGAGTTTAAAAACACTTATTATGCCTTGCAGACAATTCTAACTCAATACGTACAGTTATAACCTTAGATCGACCTAAGACGTATTACTTGCGTGTTTTATAATAATTTCAATACATTTTCAAATGAAATACAACCTATTAAGAGTTTCTTTATTTCCTGGGAAAACAATGGAAAAACGATAATTTTGCTTACTCTACTAAACCCCAGGTAGGTTAGTATCGGTTAATACAAGCTGTCACCCACTCCCGAAATCTATATTTATATATCAGCTTTTGATAACAAAAAATTTGCGCGGTTTATTAAACCCCAGTTTGTAGTGAAGTTAAGATACTTAAAATCGAAACAAAGCATGTGTCCTGTGTTTCGAGGACCGATAGTTTTGACTATTTTGGCGGCTATCTCAGAAAGGGGTGGTTGTACTGGTCTCTTTGGATGTATTTTAATTCAACTTTTCAGTTCTCTCCATTAGATTAAACTGGGATCTAATAACTTCGGAATAACTTAACAAAACTATTTCTGCACTATAAAAACTCGGTTTCGCTTTATTTCCATCCTTTCCTCGAAAATCGGATTTGAACTCTTTGGACAGCCGTGAGTCTCGCTCCAACAAAGCGATTACCGTAATATGTATTAATATGAACCTTTTTCACATTTTTGATTGAAACTAAAACGACCCGAGGAGTTTGTTCAGTTTTACTCGCTCGGGACACCCTGTATATTAGGCACTGGACCAGGTGTTTGATGTTGTGATATAAGGTGTCGATAAGAAAACTGGGATGTGGTGTAAATACGTATTTTGTGTGTCATAAGAGCATGACAGGCAATATTTTTTTACATATCTACAACAATAGTAATATGAAAAGTATTTAAATAATAAACAATAACTCGCTTGTACACGACGGCCCTGGACCTCTCTCTAAGCCCTCACATCGTGTTACCTTGTTCGGAGCTTCTCCGAGGTGCTGTGATTAGAATGACTTCTTGAATATGATTACTGACCAAATTCGGTAACCCATTAGACAAAACCCCGAAATAGTTCTTCCATATGTTTCTATGGATACAGAAGTAATTTAGATGTGTACCTAGAAAGTGTGCAGAACATATTAGGTGGACTTATTTTTACATAAAAGTGGTCCAAATTTTATTATACGCAAGTGGACTTTCTTCAGTAATATTACCGGCATCCTAACTACCATAAACTTCTTTCTATTCTCTTTTCTAGTATAAGGGAGAAAAACGGTTTACGAGTATATAGCAAAACAGCCTTAACGTTTCGTAAAATTGCTGAAAATATTTGCTCCCAAAAATGAAATTATTTATCCAGCCCAAAAACTAGCTATGATCCTCGGTCGTAATAAAAGAACTAGGAATGAAGTTTTAATCGTCATCAACTATTAAGCGCTCAATAGAAGTAAAAAATAATGTCTAATATAACTACATAGCACCTAACATTTTTTTGTTATCCTGTAAATATAAAATTATCCAATCTTTTTTTCTAAAGCTAGTCATTTATTTTCTGTCCTTTTATTTCACCACATTTTTTATTCAAATAAAATATGTATTATATTCTCAGTATCTATAAAACATTTATAACTAAGACATCACTTTACGGCTTGTTAGAGTTTGGATTCTGATTTCTTTTAAGTAGTTTATCGTTAAATTGCTACTCCGTTCATTTCTTGGGAAACTGAGGAAAGAACCTTGCAGAGTACGTTACAATTAAACAGTTTTGTAACTTGGGTAAAGCTGATATGACATTACTCTGATGAGGATAAGAAAAGTTGTAGTCTGGGACTGTCAGGTTAGACTAGGTTTTTTACTCGCATTCGAAACTATCTCAAAAAATATGCTTTAATTATGAAAACATATTATTATATCTACTATTGCCTATTGTTTATGACTTTAGTCAGTACGAATGCAATATATAAACAAATGTTTATTGTTAATAACCGCAACTCAGCTAGTCAGTAACATTAAACATTTCAATAGCTTTGTGAAGAAAAATCATTGATTAAATTTAATTTTCTCAATTTAGATTTCCAAAGAGAACAATGCAAAAATCATCTGCAAGGACGACATTATACACTCTATCTATATTCTGAACAGTTGGTGAACCTTACGGTTTCACGGTGCAGCCTAAGTCACCTTCTGTGTATCTATTTTTACTACCTTACAAATGTTATTTTTCAGGGGATTGTGCTAATCTCATTCCTCTAAGATTCCATCTGGGGACACATGGATCTTGTGTCAGCCCGTACTTAGTCGAGGAAGTGGAGGGTTCAAATAGACAGCTTAATTTATTATAGAACGGCACTATTCACTTAAATACCAGTAAAGGTTTAAAAAGAGTCTTTTTCGCCACACTGTCTCCGCCACCAGTCTAGGATTGTAACCTTCAAGACTCGCCTGGAATGACTGCAAATAAATTGTTCCTCTGCTTGTTCGTTTAACTCATCTGGCCTAGCTCTGAGTGAGTATCCTGATTGTTGTCAGCCGTAATGTACGAAACGAATGCAAGGCCCGACATACTATACACTTCTGTTGCGTGTTCATCGGGGAAATCAATCCCAGCCACCATCCATGTCACATAACATGAGCATTTTAATTGCCCAGTACCTCGGTCTATATACCACACTGAATGAGTGTATAGGGCTTTTGGCATTAGACTTAAAATCTCAACTTTTTAAACTATTTTACTATATTATGCAACGAAATGCAATGTATTGGGAATTGACTAATCCACTCAAAACCTCAATCGTTTATTGCTTGCTAGCTTACAACACGTTAGGAGAGAAGAGTGAAGTCAGACTCTTATATGAAAGAAATTAGCAAAAACTATTTAATATTATTCTTCAGATTTCTTACGTGGTATGTAGTAGGCTTCGCATGAGTTTGCATGTCAAAATTTTTGAATTCTATATAGATTGTCTTCATTTTCGTTTTTATCCTGGTTGGTCTATACAAATAAACAAACAATCATACAGGACAAGAAATGTTAAATTCATGGTGACCAAAAATGAACATCGGTGCTGTGAGCTTAATGACTATTAGGCTTCTATGGGACGCTCAAGCCTAATACCATGTTGTCTATTTTAGAAAACCTTTGTGCAAGGTTTTATCGGGACAGTACTTAAATAAAACTTTCGGGTAAGCAACACGAGGGTAATACCAGAACGGTTGTGCAATGGGAATACTTTTATCTATTGCAAGTTAAAAGTTACATTGAGCACAATATATTACAATTTCCTTTTACTCTATTAATAACATGAGAATTACAATATTACATGACCAGTACATTATTCGCTCTGTAAAATCCGTACGATTGACATGTCACTAAACATCAAAACACAAGGTAACGCAATGTTAAGTTTGGAACAGCTAATTCTATGTGAGTGTTGAGTTTAGCTCTTAATTTACTTCTCTTACGTGCAGGCAACTGAAATCAACCTTTCTTTCCACACAAGCAAATTCTCTACGTGCAATACTAAATATGTAAACAGTACTCGGCTATCGTTAGACGGATGGGATTTCGGTGAGGGTTAAACCGATGCGGGGGTTTCCTTTGTAACTTTTTTCGAGTTTTCGGTAAAACAAAATATTATTGGCTACGCTTTCGATACAAACTGACTCGAGTTTTAATAAGTCTCAACCATAACAGATCAGATTTTAGGACTCTGCACTAAGAAGAAAGGTGATAACTCGACGCTTAAACATAAACATAAGTAGTAGGAATTCAGGCTCTTCCAATCTTATCTGCGTTATTGAAGATTCAGTAGCAACACTGTGCTTTTGGATCGTCAGTGCTTTTTAGATGGTTGTACCTGGATGAGACATGAGGAGTACAAGGGTGCTTAATGATAATACTATAGGCACAGTTATCTAGAAAAAAAATTTATTGAATCATCCGATTGATAAAACTTGGTGAAAAATACTTCACAAACAGTCTCCTCCTGCATCTAGAACACCGCTGCGCCAGGACAACTCAGACCACGCTTGGAAAGCATCTTGGAACTCCTCTCAATCTGGAACGCCTACTTCTAGTACATTCTTATAACTTCTGCTTGAAAGTTTCCCACTGAATCCAGGGCTTTCATTTAGAGCTCTCTCTTCAGCCAGTTGGCAACAAAATATATCACACGGAGCTATGTCAGGGTTGTAAGGTAGAATAGTTCGGTGGCACCACGGGGTTCTTGTTCTAGGTCAGGGTTAGTTCGGCAACCAGGAATGGCGTGTGGCTGGGGACAGGGACATATTCGTAGGTGGAGCTTGAAGCCATGACCTTTAACTATTAGGCCGGACGCGGGCAATCAGGCGTATCTAGTCTCAAGCACCTCCAGATAAAGGACTGCGTGTTGCGACAGTTTTTTCCTTGCGGTACAAACTCAAACATGGACGATTTCCTCGAACGTCAAAGAAGGACTTATCAGAATTATTTTGAAAAGAGGACGTGCTCATCGTGCACTTTTTGACGGATTCGGGAGAAGGATTGTGTGCTTACCACTGGGCGAGCTCTGCTTTTACTGGATTTCAATATGTCCTTCTGCTTTTGTATAGAATTAATTGCTAATGGGAAAATGTGTGCTTCGTTTATTCAGGGCAACGGTTCACTCCGGCAGGGTGCTACTCTCAATTTAGAAGTTTTATAGCTGGACGCATTATTCTTCCAAATACGACTTATTTAATCTTCGTTTTAGGCGTTGGATTATCTGTAACTAATAGAATGAGCGCGTAAAATCTTATAGAAAAAACTTAGATCAACAAACTGTAGTGGTATTGTTTTAATATTTTTTAAATATAATCAACTAAACCAAACATATGTTTTTTTTATTATCGTTTTATTATCCTTAAATATAAAAATCAATGAATAATTTCAACATAGTTACGTAATATATTTGCTTACTAGGCAACGCGTATAAAGAGTGCTGTAAAAATGAAAAATGCCTTCACTTTTAACAATTAAATACATATTTTGATAAAATTACGCGAAAACTTCCAATGATTATTGGTGTCCAGTTCTGTACGAAATATTGTACCACTGATTCTCCCTTATTAATACCTTTGGGTACTAAGAGGATTATTACATAACTGCACCAAACAGAGGTATAATAGCTTTTTACACAAACCATAACGCAATGCAATGTATTAATCTATATTTAATGATCGTTACTTTTAGTTAGCACTACCTATAAACTATACTGGTGTTTTATGCTTTAAATAATGGCTATAAACGTAGAATGTTAAACTGCTTTATGTAACGAGACAATAGTGAGTATAACTATGAATTTATATTGAATTAAAGTTATACTCATCTCAAGTACAGTCCTGGTCCAAGGTCGTCCTTCTGGCCATCACATTGTGTTTCAAGTTACTTCCACGAAACTAATTGTGAATTCCAACTTAATATTGAAAAATGCGGCAATATTACACTTTATAATTATTCTTCAAAAACATTTAATCTATAAATGTTACGTTGTATTTGCATGGATATAAAATAATATTTTAAGTAAACTGCATGCTTACGTTTCCCCTGTCCCTTAATCAATGCTGAGCTCGTCACGACCTACTAACACTAATAGAATCGCTTGTTACCTGATTTTAACAAACACATACATTTTAAGGAAATAAAACAAGTGAATGAACATAATTATAACGGTTATAATACTGATTGTTTCACGTCACAAGTTTATGTTTGTAATACATTATAATGTTGTAATATAGTACACAATATAAAGGAACCTCTATTAGACCATGACATTTTATACTATTTTACTAAAGGTATTCTACATACACGTGTTACTTTATTCAATTTGGGGAGTTTTAAAGTGGCGAGTTCTAGGCTGGTACTGATACCGCATGATTTATAGGAACTGTTTGAGGCTCGATTTCTCTCACCTTTATGTCAAAGTGATTCTCTCAGTAATCCTTACACTTTGTATCTCATATACACATACTATTTGAATCTTAACAATAATTTAGTATTTATCTATTTGAAAGACTAATTGCCAAAATGATTCAAATTTATGTACAGAGTACTAAACAAAATTTAAAACCCATACTCTAACAAAAGTTACTTTAGCGTTTGTCTGTTTTTCTCTTCAAATATAGGATCAAATTAAGTACGATACTAATGTAGATTATGAAGTGTTTTTTAATTAGCTGGTTCTGGAAATGAACAAACACTGTAGAACTACAACTTTTTTAAAAATCCACATTTACACAATTTACGTTTTAATTCTTGTAATTCTTTCTGCAGCATATGCCAACTAGATAGGTAAGTATACCCTTTTAGCATTACTATCTTACAATAAAATTGCTATATACTGCAATTTCTTGTAATGAAAGGGAAATTATAATTTAATTTCAAACAAACAAAAAGTAGTATTTGAAACATGGTAATGGGAGTTCTATGTTACAGAATTGATAATTATAATACTCTGGTATTGACAAGGATTTATGGTCGTGTGCCTTTGTATCATGACCCAATTGTAATTCCGAACTAGAAAGATATTGAAACAAATTAACATAAAAAGTAAAATTTTGCGGGAACGAACACTTGAACTCGAGACCTGGGAGTTGATAAAGCTGAGGCAGAATTATATATGTACGGATAAAAAGGTGGTTCTACTAGGGCTCATTCTGGTAATTTTTCCGGATATGCCTACTATGAAGTGCACCTTTGGAGCATTAATATACTCATAATATTGCTATATTGCATTCATATTACTATAAACTGTCCAGTGAAACTAAATTATAGCATGTACTTCAAGCCGAAAACTTAAAAGCATTTGAACAATGATTACATGGAATCCAGTACAGAATTTGCGATAACTGGACTGACATGATTTATCCTTTCTGATTCTACAGATAAATATATAAAAAATGGGTTTAAATTATTGTTTGTTTGTAGAACTGGTCAGTTATCATGAATTATTACATGTAAGCGTTTTTAACCATAAGCTTACACGTGTTTATATTAGTCAGTTAATGACCACATACTGTTAACTCATGTTAATATTTGGAAAACAATAAATAAATACAGGAAAAGATGGCTTGTGGGCCACAAGGGTAGAGAAAATAGGTTTTAATTAAACAATTATATGCTTCGTTTTAACTGTACTAAACCAGATCCAAACTAAAATATACTTCAATCAATATTTTTTGGAAGAAAATGTTAAAATAGATTTTTTTTTAGTACGTTTACGTTTTTGATAGAAAGAAATATATATATTTAACTGACAACGTACCATTGATTGCACCACAGAACTTTCCTGAGTGGGATTTATTTTGTATAGATAACCCATGCTTATGCAAGGATATAAACAGTATTGAACAATTTACAAACATTCCAATTTTCTGTTTACTTTTGCACTTGCACCCTATTTCTTACTTTACTTTTTAGATTATTATTTATTTCTATTCAATTTACGTATGGCACTGTTATATTAAATTTTTGCCTTTAAATAAATATTTGTACGGATAAAACTTAGGATGTACACACTACGTACTTTGTCTACGTCAAAATGAAACTAAATAGATTCTTCACTGGTAATTTTAATAGATTTTTTGTCATGTCGATATATAAACTGATTTCATGTCTTTAAACAGTAAGCACTCTTGGAGGCTGTGAAAATTTCGTTGAACTAAACCATCATTTAGATAATAAGTATTGATGCGAGTGTTTATACATGATCTTTTCTATTGTTTCTCATTTTCTTTCCCTGGACTGGCTAGATGGACTCTTAGGTAAGCAATCACACCACACCTCGAAACAAACGGAAAAATTATTGCTACATGCCAAACATTGCTTTGAAAACAAGTACCCTACCCCTTTTTAAAACACTTTTACCATTATTCGAAACCAAGTCATAAACTCACAGAAGAATTACGCGACGCAATATGAACACATTATACATAGACCAAACATAAAGATCAAAATATTAAACAATGATTTATGGACCCCGATTCAACATTCCTCATTCAACTCTAAAATATAAACTAAATTCTATTTTGACCCAAAACTTTTTACAAATTTTAATATTAATTTTATTTTAATTATAGATATTTTAACCATATAAATCTTGTTGGTTTTACACAGCTGATATTTGTTTTTAAATTGTCTGATTCACACACTGGATGATGGCATCTTCGATGTCGATCCCCCAACAAGCCTCGTGGTAAAATACACACAATTATTGCGAGAATTTGCGAGTTTTCTTTTAGTAAAAATAATATAAAAACAGTTTTGAGTTTCGTAAAATAGGCTTTAAAAAAAGTGCAGCCAAAAACTAGCTTTGATACGGATCGTAATGTAAAGAGCTTCACAAAGACGTTAAAACTATTTAAAAGCGATATTTTTTATCAAAGATAATAGATTACTTTTAAAACATTTACAGCCAACCGTCAGGCAAACGATATGGAAGACTAAAATTAGCCGTATTTAAGCTGTTTTGTCGATATTCTTTAAACATTACCAGTTTATATATTTTTACAAAAGTTTGACCTACATAGCTTTAAACCTGTAAAATTATTCATTTTTGATATAGCACTAGTATACTTATGTTTGTCTTTCACACTGACCCTGGTCATTAAACGTTGTCAGGTGGGACTCAGTCACGAGAGTTGAACATAAAACTCTCGGATTATGTATCAATAAATTATTACTGCACAGTCCTCTACAGCTACACAAGTGAAACTAGCTGCAGATGGTGGAACCACTTCTATATGTCTTGACTTCTCGACACATGGTGTTGTTATTGAATCCAATCAATTAAAGATAAGTCCAGAGAAAGACTGTGTCTTGGGACAAATTTCAAGAACCATTAGCCAGGAATATAATTATTGTGGGTTAGCGTAGTGGTCCGACACACTGAATATTTTTCCGTAATGGACAGAGAGATAAGGTCTCTCTTTGTTTCTTAAAAAGTTGATTTGACCCAATTCTTTGTTAGGATACGATCTTTCAGCAGTATACGATCTTTATAAAAATCTACATTTGTCATTGGAATTTGGTGTAATCTGATTCCGATCATTGATTTGAATGCAGCCATTTTTTTGGTGATATGGGTGATTCGATGAGGAAGGAATAACTAAAATCTGTATCCCCCCCTTGTCATGTCCGGTTCTTACTCGTAAAGTTTTTGAAAATATGTGTTTTTTGTTGATCTTGGTTATAGTCAAATCGTTTGAAGGATAGGTATATTGCATTATTTTCTTCCCCTATTTCACTGGTAAAATTTAGATTATGATGGATTTGGTTATTAAGTCGCTTTCTTGAAACATGTCCCAATTTGAATTTCATTTCCTTTGTAAATAGACATATTATATCATCAACGTATCTCAGTAATAATAAACTTTATTCTGTGTTAAGATGTTTGTGTTTATATCGCTATTAGTATGAATTTGTCTATCCTATGTTGTCAAGGAATATATCAGCCAAATAATCTCGGATAGTAGGTGGATCCCATTAGGTAATCCTTCATGTTGTATGTAGTCATTGTTGTTAAATGTAAAGTAAATTTTGTCTTAGAGTTAACTTTTGTGAGATTCAAGTATTTCTTCAATTTATTGGTGTATTTTGAATGTTACTGTTCTGTTAAAATTTATTTTTAATTATGAGCATTGGTTTCTTGGATTGGAACATTTGTGTATAAATTTTGTTATATCGAAGGAATAACATTGAAATTTACAAAAGTGCCAAAATTAATCATTAATATATTATTAAATGACAAAGATTTTTCTAAACAAAAAATTTATTATTCGGATAGACTTTTAAATACAAATATACAATGAATGATCTCACATTTAAAATTAAATACAACAAAATTTAGCCACCAAGGTGAGTAAAAAACACATGACAAATTAATTTTAATTATTTATTTTAACTTAAACCTTATTTGTACCTGAAAGATGGAATCAATGATTTCCGAAAATGTACATCGCACGTAAAATCAAATGTTTAAAAGTGATAAAGTTTATTAATATTATGTTATATTCATATGATTGTTCTCGTTTTGTTAATAAATTTATTTATCCTGCCATTTTCTTGTTTCCATCACGGTAACCCATAAGGACGAATGTATTATATGTTCAGTAATAACTCATTCAAATCCCAAAAAAGAGAGATATGCATCATCGTCCGATCTCGATTTTTCTTGTATAGAAAGGAACCTACATACTAAATTTTCAAAGTCTGTATCGTTCAGATCTTTCTCTATAGGTCTATATCCTGTGGAGGATACAGAACAGGGGACAGACAAGAACTGACAGAAAATGAAGTCTTTTCTAGCCACCCCAAGTAAAGTAAATTACTGCTTTTTGGCTAACGCCTCAGCCAAATAATGACATTCTTTGCAGGATTATACTTCCCTCAAGTCCTTAATTTCGGAGCCTTATGGATATTTGTTTGGAATGCAGGACTAAAGCGCCCTCTAAATTTTTCTACATGTCCTATGTAAAATACATGTATATAAAGTTTCACGCTTCGCTAACATGTACTCTTTATTGATATTTTTTAATATTACATCCAAAAGGAATCATATATACTGTTTATTTGCTGTTATCGGAAAAGTAAATCCGAACCTTTTCAACAGCTAATAAGTTTCATGTCTCGAGGGGAGACCGGAAAATTAACTGGGTAATTTTAATGAATAGCTAGGACAGATTTTCAATCCACTACCGCCTGTTGGAATTTTATTAATCAAACTTTGTAAATTACTGGAGGTCTTATCGATCGAACAAATTACTGCAATATTTTAAAAACGATGTCAAGCTTTATTGCTTCACACTTTTTTTGCACATCAGCCCGTTAAATATGATTATTGATGAATTATAGATATGTTATTTGTTATATTATTTTTTTTACGAAATTTAAAACTACACTGTTGTAGACTAATTAGTAATAGTTAATAAAAGTTTATGTCGAATAGTTTGTCATTGGATATTTGTTTCCATTATAGGTACGAATATCATAAATTTAGACGTGGATACTTATCTCTTTATAACCTTTATAATTGTTGCTTTTATTTACACATCTTGTCCAAATAAAATATTTCGTGGTTCGGTGATAATGTCCAGATAGTAAAAGCGGATCTGTTTATTGTTATTAATACTACTCTTTAAAGTCAGCAATATAAGGGGACAGGTGGTAAATGTAAGGCCGCAGTTTACGCAAAAATTATTTTATATCCAATGGAAACAACATTGCACTTATAGTTTAAGTTGTTTTTTAATTAGATTACGTTGCTTCAATTTTTCAAATATTCGTTCAATCTACCAGTTAGTCCACGATAAAAGTAGCACCAGGCTACTAGATGCGATGGCTCCAGAAGCCACGACCAGGATCCAGGACTTACATGGATGAGTTACTTTAATTATATTATAAATCATAGTTTTTACTCACTATTTCTCGTTACCCAAAACCCAGGTTTCATCCTAGTTTTTCGAGATATTATTCACAGCACAAAGCACCAGAATAGTTCAATTATGTAGTGATTGATAAGAAAAAACCCAAATTAAATATAGTTCATTCACTTCATTGTATTGTTTTGTGTTAAATAGCTACTAATTCGTGTATGGTGCCTATGTATAATCCTCTTAGTACCCATATAGTACAGGGGGAGAATCAGTTTACCATTATTTTATACCAATCGGACACTAACAAATTATTGGAAAGTTTTCGCGTATGTTTCTTCAAAAAGTATATATAAACATGTTAATGAAGAAACATTTTCTTTACATTGTTATATTTCAGCAATCTTTCTAGCATTTCTAGTAAGCAAGATATTCGTAATGAGTTGAAATTAGTTAACGTTTTTTATTTAGGACATAAAAACTGTAAGTATTTTTTTTTTCAGTGGTAATAATTAGATAATATTAAAAACTCAGTCATATAGTGCCAAAACAATCGTGACATTAAATGTGTTCTAGAAGTTTTAATTAATTCTATTATTTACGGAAATTTCACGCCTGAGCTCTCTTTCACAGTGAAGGAGGATAATAACGGAACAAGTAAAATTTTACCAGTATTTAGAAACACCTAATTTAAATTATAATAATACAATTATAAATACTAAAATATTACAAATATTAAAATCTTTCTCCGTAACAGTTTATAATATTAATTTTTGGTTTCATCGAGAATTAGAATAATTCAGTTTTGGAGAATAATGCGTCAGATTGAATAAATCCTAGCCAACATATTCGATATACATCAGTGAGTTATACATACTGCAATCGATACATATTTAAATTCAGAATCCAAAAGGCAGAGCTTCCAAAGTGGCACACAATTCTCACCTAAACCCACAACAAAGCATATGAGCAAGTTTCGGCATTCAAAACAATGCTGATTGACCTCTGACGTTCGAGGCATTCGTCCATTTTGAGTTTTGTACCGCAAGGAATAACTGTGGAACGCACATAGTCTTTTTATCTGGGAGGTGCGCGAGACACGGGAAAAGCCGAATCGTCTCCTCGTACGGGGCGGTGATATTTAAAGTCATCTTCAAGCTCCACTACCAGAATGCCCACAAGCCACACGGCCTTCGTCTCGTAACCAACTACCTGACCCTGAACAAGACCCCGTGGTGCGCCAGGCTCCTGTACAGCCTAAGATTGCACGCTAAGATTTACTTGTGTGGATGAGACTGTTCATTTCAGTTGCTGCACGTAAGAGGAAAGGTGAAACTTGGTATGCTATACTCAACACTAACTTAGTATAATATAGGGCCCTTCCCAAACACACCTAGCGCTACTGTGTTTGATATTAGTTGCATGGCAACTCCCAATTTTGGAGTTACTGCAGTTTTAACGAATTAATTATTTTTTCTTATAGATTAACCATGACATAAAACAATAAAATTGGTGAATTATTAATACATCACAACAAGCTGTGTACTATAATGTGAGATTATAATGAAACTTTATTCACATAGTGTATAAAGAAATTATAATATATTCATGTTAAATGTTAAAATTTTAATTGCAATATATGAATCACATTGCACACTTACGTTGTAGTAACCCTAGCTTTGCATACCAGAATATTGTATTGAATATTGATATAAAGCCTTGCAATGAATATTTTTACATAGTCACTAAAAATTGAATTATGTAATGGTGTCCTCTCCAAACTGTGGAATTAGGCTGAGCGTCTTAGAAGCCTACTACTTAGAAAGATCCAACACTATTTCTCTTTGGCTCACCGTGCATGTAAACATTTTCTTTCATGTATGGATTGTTGGTTTATCTGGTCAACATGATTTCTCGAAAATTGAATCGAGCAATAGAGTTGAAAATTTGGCGTGAAACTTAGCAAATTCTAATTATACATAACACGTAACAACTGTGCTTCAGAATCGCTTTATAACTATAGTTGCAATTTCATTTATTTAGGGGAGTCTGATAATTTAGTCTCATACAGTTTTTAGGTACCAACCAATAACAAATGAAATCTATATCGGAGAGTATAGTGTAAAACACTCTATTTTCGTTATTGAGTTTTAACAATTTTAACATGGAATTAGTAAGGCAATATTATTATTAGGCAGCTACCACATTATTATTTTTTAATTAATGTTTAATCGTATTGGCTTCTAAATAACGCTAAAATAAGATTGCTTTCAACCTTAAAATAGTCAGGTAAATACTTCTCACAAACAGCTGTATATTTTTATCAACTACGTAAAAGAGTTACATAATCAACATTGATTTGTCTTACGTAGAATATAATTGACTCCCCTATTCTCGCTGGACCTCTTTTTGTTTCAGAGACGATTACAGCTAAAACTAATGGTTAATAAAACTTCCCTATTACAAATGACAGAGAAAAATGTATGTAAAAAATCCTTACATAATAATATAGAAATTTGAATAAAAATATCATACAAAAAAAATTATAAATTATCACTTTTATGAACCTGTTCTAGTGTTTGTTGTGTTTGACTTAGATTAGGTATTAAAAACTATGATAAATATTTAAAGTTAACGATGGAAGGTTAATTTTGGTTCTATCTTACATTATCAAATCAAAATCTTTTTATCTAATCTTATTTTTTATCTTACTTTATTTGTAATCTAATTGCAAAGGAACGAGAGCGCTCTAGTTAGGTTTTAGTAAGCAACCGAAATGAATTAAAATATGTATAGACTATATTTTCTTACAGTAACGTTATAACACTGTATTAAAAAGTTATTGGGTTATTAGCATGAAATATTAGTTAAGGCAATACTAATTTAGCCAGCTAGCTCACATATTAGTCTCAATTAATTTTTCAATTAATTTAGCCTTCTAAAACTTCCTAATAGATTGTATATGAAACGATAAGGTGAGGAATTGGATGATAAAAATATACACATAACAGGTGTATATTTTTTTATAAAACTACGTAAAACGAACGATAGAA
Source organism: Homalodisca vitripennis (assembly GCF_021130785.1). Taxonomy (NCBI): domain Eukaryota; kingdom Metazoa; phylum Arthropoda; class Insecta; order Hemiptera; family Cicadellidae; genus Homalodisca; species Homalodisca vitripennis. The sequence goes on along the minus strand of NW_025784916.1, from coordinate 4,560 downwards.
TTTTTATCCGATCACCTATTTCTTCCTGGGCTCTTTTGTCACAGAACATTGAGTTAAGTATATAATATATCAGGATTGTAAGTTTTAACATAAAAATTATACTATTGTTTAATTTGTCAAACACAACAATATGGACATTTTTTATAAATTTCAGATCCAAATAACAAAATCTGCCCCCAAATCCCCAATTACTATCTTAATTCACAATAGCCTGTTGAGGTAGCATACGATAAAAAAAATTAATATTCAGTTTCTTATGTTTTTCAAAATTACACACTACGTTTAAAAATTATGTTTGGTTCTCAAATTATACTTAAGTTTGTTAAATTCATGACTGATTTAAAGTGCTATTAATTCCTGCTATTTCATTATAAATATTAAAACAACGTTTCAAGGAAATTATTCAGAAAATGGAAATATTCTACAATAATGTAAAACAAGATCCACTGCTTGTGTTCACCAAAAATGCGATCAAAACTATACGAATACAACTAACCTACTCATTTTTTAAAATATTGCTTACCAAGGTTCCCCATACAAGTTATTATAGTTTGGAATTAAATAAATATTATACTATTGTTTATAGTGAGATAAGATTACATAAAATGTGGGCAATTATATATCTAATAGAGCGTTCTATAACTGTATCATTCAATTAAAAAAGTAGTTTAAAAATACTCCATCAATACCAAATCGTTTAAAAAGTTTTGTCAAAGAAGTGTAACCACATAACCAGAAGAAGTTTTTATTTGACGCATTAGGAAATTAATAGAGATATATTTTCCTCTTGTGATTGTATCAAATTAACAATATAATCCTTTTTCTTAAATAATTTTTTTTTCTTACAAAATAACTGGAGTTCTTTTTATAGTTAAAAGATATTGATGAACTCAGTTAAAAATATAAGACGCTAACATGGATTAGAAAAACAATACTAAATATTTAGAATTTTGAATTTGGTGAAAACGGGAAAGATATAGTTTTATATTTTCTATTCAATTATAGCAGAATTGTAAGATATCAAAGTTCATTGCCAAATAGACTTTTGAATATATTGGATGATAAAACGTTCTATATTAAATCATCAAAATAGTAAAACTTATACGTAACTAGAAGTTACCCTTGGCTTCACACGCTATTGTGTTGTTGAAAAACTGGAAATATATATATGTATTATTTTTCTATGACTTAATAAACATGTCTAGAGGATAATCGATTGTCACACTCAAAGCTATTCCAATCTCATGAATCATAATTTAGATTTAAGTCTAAAGTAATAGAGGTTTGGGACCTGAAGTCTGTAAAGTGATTACAGTTTTTATAAGATGGTATTTCCTTACATATATCATGACCAATTTATTGACAGTTATTCGTTGGGCTTTGAGTACATATAAGGAGTAAACATTTTTATCACACATGACGAAGTGTATCGCACAACTAAAAAAGTTGCTGCGGTTAATATGGGTCTTGCTCTCTGGTCATTTAAAATTCACCCCCGGTGATTTAGCATAAGTAAGTCGCCCGCCATTATCATTTAATTTTCATTACCAATATAAACAGAGTGTTTCAGGAAAGATTGTCGAATTATAGCTGTCAACTGCTGTTTTACTGACCAGTTTAATTAGAATTAAAAATTATGAATAACGTTATTACGTTTCGTTCTTATCATAACATTTCGAATGCAAAACAAATATTTATTCATTTGAATTCGACTTTATTTGGAGAATTTATTAATTTATGGGTGGTGTAAAAAAGCACTCTACATGTTAATTCAGCCGAATAAGATATACCTATTCCAAATTTCAGCACAATCCTGTGCAAGCAGTTTCAGACGTGATTCGAGGATAAACCTCCAAACATCCAAAAACATTCAATAATATCACAAACCATTCCAACTTTTTGCATTTATAAGAATATTTAGTGGTATATAATAGTTGAAAAGAATGAAAATTAAAATAAAACAATTGTTATATGGATAAATTATTTATACGGATACAGATTTTTTCGTTTTAAACAGCTTAGAAATAATTGAATCAAAAGCTTAAGAAAATAGAAAAACAAGCCTGAACAGCTATAAAAAAAAAAATTAATTTTAATAAATATGCAAACAGTTATGTAACATACGAGATTTAAATTTTTGATTTTACAAAGATTTCGATTATGGCCCTTTGAACATATCATGAAACTCTTAAATTCATTTAAAGTGATTTACGGACTGTTCAAAGATTGGTGTTAGAACCCGTCAAAAAAATTTCTACATAACTTAATATAGCCTATAACAATGCCTAACTCTACTCACACATCACTATACCCAAAATTTTCGATTTACCAGTAAAACTTAAAAATTTTGTTAACATAGTAAAAAATATTTTGTATCCAATGTACAATCAACCATATCACAGGAGTCTAAATAGTGTGTATACCTTTAGAGGAAGGGCATATATTTATATTTCCATCTTTAACAATAAAATATTTATGTAAATTAAATAGGTACCCCGCACCAGACACAGCTCATACTGGAAAGTAAATTACAACGATCCGGAAGTAGTCTAATGTTGACCAAGGTACGATTTTTCAGTGACTATGTGCGTATATATTTTCTCTTATACAGGGCAAACAATATAAAACGCTACTACTGATGTCAAAAATACTAAATAGTATGTACAACAAGATTGCAATAAGAAAACAAGCCATCCTTTAACTTGGTCCATTTTCAATCATATAATTATTTTTATAATCTTGCACTATACACTTTATTTATTTGTTATTTAGTTAGCTTACATATGCCAACAACACGTTACGCTCTAAAAACATTAACGAAAATTTTTTTAAATCATAAATTTTAGATATTATACTTCATTTGTGAGCTTCCATTTCTTTTTAAGACTTCGTAAGGAATTGATTAGTAGCGTATGATGATATCGAGTAAATTAGGATTCTCTCACAATGCGCCTTTGTTACGGAAAAGCCTTTACTTACTAACTTATGTAAATAAACCGATCGGTGTCTCAAATGTACTTTGAGGTATTATAATTTATTTGTAAAGCCACTAATTTATTAACTTAAAAGAAATTAATTACGTATCGCATGATGATAAATCGATGTACAAAGATTAATCTTAAGTGTGATTTTTTATTACCTATTGATAGACCACTCGGCCTATTAAAATACTCAATGGGAAAGGTTCAAAACAAGCTATAAAACAAATAGTATTTTATAAGATTAGCAGAATGTGTAAATTTGGTTTAATATGGTACATTGCTGCTATTTGTAAAATAATATATTATTAGTGGTACTTGCTACTATTTTTTACTTTGTTACTAATTTCATCTCACTTACCACTTATGATATTTATATATTGAAACAAAAAAATACTTGAATACACTGCGTACCTGTCACAACGGTAAGCAGCAGGGAATACTACATTGCTTAAATTTAAAAAATTAAGTCCATATTTTAAGTTATTAAAAATAATTAAAAATTTTCGTAAAATTGGGTGGGTGTTTAAAGAATTAATTTAAAATAACAAATACATCATAAGTTTTCTTTGTATCTAAGTAAAGGTCTTTTTAAGTTTAGTTTGTAATTCAGTCCTAATAGGGTTAGATTAATTATTACACATCAAAAAATCTTAAAAAGAGTTTTTAAATTTATATATATAAACTATTGTAGGAATAATTTAGCAATATTGTAACACATGTCATGTCGAAAACAGGCTGTCCCTGGATTGTATTGCATCCATACACTAATAATATAGCATCCATTAGGATCAGGACGGGGAAAAAATCTTATTATAATACTTTACAGTTTAAAGTTTCATTTACCAGTTTGTCGCCCCTAAAGTATATGTGTTGGGGTAGTCAGCGTTTAGTTGTCAATTAGTAGTCGTGACGTCGAGCAAAATATGAGGGGACAGTGTTGAAACGTAAGGCAGCAGTTTAAGCAAAATATTATTTTATATCCATGGAAAACAAAGTGGGACATTTATAATTTAATTGTTTTTAAATAATTCTAAATGTGTTATGTCGCTGCATTTTTCAAACTTCGCTCAATTCACAGCTAGTCTCGGAAGTAGCACAGGAACCTACGATGTGATGGCCAGAAGCAGGGACCAGGTCCAGGACTTACAAGGATGAGGTTACTTTAATTCCATATAAGGTCATAGTTTTTACTCACTATTTATCGTTACGCAAAGCCAAGTTTACAATCTAGGTTTTTAGCTTTTAATTAAAGCACAAAATCACCAGAATTAGTTTATATGTAGTGCTAACAAGAAGTACAAATTATATATTTTTAAGTACACTTCATTATTATGCTTGTTGAAAAAGCTACTAACTCGTGTTTGGGTGCTTATGGTATAATCCTCTTAGTACCCAAATAGTTACAGGGAGAATCAGGTTTACAATATTTCGTATAGAATGTTACACCAATAAAATAGTCAAGTAATTTATTTTACTATATAAAATTTATTTTTTTATATATATATATATATATATATATGTGGGTGTGTTGTGTGTGTGTGTGTGTGGCGTGTGTGTGTGTGTGTTTGTGTGTGGGTTT
>NW_025784915.1:0-26436 GCF_021130785.1 Homalodisca vitripennis | reverse complement strand
TATAGTATAACACTCAAATTACTATGAACAACATAAGGATGTTTCCTGATTTTAAATGTACTTTACATGTTGTAAAAACAATCCACTTAGGCGTGCATTTGTAAATTGAATTAGTTCTATACACTTTATCTAAAAACGGTGGAGCGTTATACACACGTTCTAAAACGCCCTGTTATAATGTTTAATTTTCATGCACAAGAATGGCTTGTTCGCTACGATCCATAAGTGTTAATATTAATTTTGGTTTCTTTTAAATTTAACCGGTCTGTTAATTTCAAATATATCAACAATGTTAACATTTTCCTAATTAGAAACAAAATTACGATAATTAACATTACTGTTAAGAAGGTCACGGTTCTACGCCTTTACCTGCTATTAAAAAATTAATATAGAAGACAGAAAAGTCAAAAGGAAATTTTTCTCACGGTGCTCAAAAAAATTCAGAAAGAGGAGGGTCGGGCACCTGTCTTAAAAACTCAAGCGGCTCCAGCCTAAAACAAGCCAGGAACTCCCTGATTCTATCACGCGTTTCGATTCGTTGAACTCATCATCTTTACCGAGGCGAGTGCCAGGTAGAAAGAAATCTTAAGAACTGTCAGCTGACGTCATTACGGTCTTCCTAATCCATTTGCTAATAGATTAACAACTTACCCCGTTATCTATCTGTTCAAGGACGGTAAACGGGCACATTCCATAACCGTTAGCTGAATGGACGGAAAATTGCGTTGGGCGCGCGCACTACGCAAACTATGACTGTTGTTTAGTTGATTCAGGCTAAAGATATTCGTTCCTACTAGACACAAGAACACGAGCGTTTTCTCGGAATGTAGTTCATCAAAACTATCTCTTCGGCATACAACTAATAACACCAATATAACTAAACATGTTATATGCCCAGTAAATTATCCAAGTTATTTTTACATGTTGTTTTTTATTTATTTTTTAACTAATTTTCTTTCAAGTTACTGTACACGAATAAAACTTTCGGGTGTCATTGAATGACACTGATGAAACAGACATTGTACCCATTGAATCTTTCTTTCTATTTAACCTTGTGTTTGGCATGAACTCTGGATATTGAATGAGATCTATTACCGAGATTGCGGTTGGTCGCGCACAGCTAGAGAGTAGCAGATCCATCGATGTTAAACATTTTGTTCTGTTTCTGGCTTGAAAACATCCTCCTGCGGAGAACTCGAGGTGCTTCTTTGTCAGCATGCATACAAAAAAGAGAATTCAAAAACTGGTTGTCCTCAGAGCCCGGAGGGTTTCCAAGTTTTTCGTTCTTAGTTATCAACCTTGCAGACTACTGTGTTTGTATCATACGAAGCTTGAGTGGACATCAGGACCTTGAGGGTAGACCGACCAATTACATAGGAAAACAATGATTTCATAGACGCAGGTGTCCAGGACTAATGATCTGAAATGATTGTGGTATTACAGTTCCTTCTTCATTGAAATGTGTATTAGAAGAGTAAAAATATAGACAGGACCGGTGATATATAGAAAAACTACGGAAAGACTAGAAGCCGCAAATTAACAAGGTTCCACCTGTAGAGATATACACAGGCTTGGCCTAAGCAGTCTTTCCACAAAGCAAAGTGGTAGGGCAATCATGAGGAAGTTGAGGTTTGTCATTAAACGTTCACGATCAGTTGAGCTGGGACGTAGATCGCGGGGTAGGGATTGCGCAGCTGTCGCCATTTGACTGTCATTACCAAAATATCATTGTTCACTGTCTTGTGTAATCTTGCGTGTTAGGATTCATTTCTGATATTCTTGTATGGCCAAGCGACAGCGAGTGGACAGGTTGAAAACCTTGATCAACATACGCACCAACTTATTTTCAAAATGTATGATGTAAAAGAAAAGAACACACAAGTAAGGCTGTTCATTAATATATTTCATGTGGTGTGTGGAAGCTCGTCTGCCCACAGATAAAACAGTATCGTGCTTGCGTACTACGCTTGAGCTATCATTGGAGCACGGCTATATGAGATATGCGACCTTGATTACCAGTAGACGTATAGAACGCATGTAGTCCCTACCTCCAGTTGCAGATTGTGATCAAAGCCTATTCAGAGTGTTGCAGACTTCTAGGAAAACTCTGCGAGTTGATTCTTCCTGCTACTAGTGTGTTGAATGTTAACCTATATACTAACAACTATAGTATTGTGAGACCGAGGAGTACAACTGCAGTGAAGTATGTGAAGTGTCTGTGTCTTTATTATGTGAATGTTTAGCTCAAGTGAGTATCTGGTTTTTGGAAGGAATCAATGTAGATAATGTTTTAAAGCTCCAAAACGCTGTTCTTAGAAATTACAGGTCACAATCAACGCCCCACGAGATAAAAATAATGGTTGAAAATTAATCAGCCATTTTTGTTTCCTGGGCGGGTTGTTGTATCGTAATATTTCCTTCCAGAGTGTATCCTCACAGAATACTTGGCATAGAAGGGAAAAATGAGCCACTCTTTCCTGTGAGAACATTATTATTGAAAGGTTTACTGCAAAATTCTTACAACAATCTTTAAAAAATTTTCCCATCTTCCTGTGAAAGAGGTTACACTTTTCGGAATAGGTAAGTAAATAGGCTAAAACGTAATTTTTGGAGATTTTATACCTTGAGCTGTGTAAATGAAGTAAATAGTTTTCATGGCGTCCAAAATCAATTATAATAATACTATTATGTCGTAAGTTTCTATGTAAAAATATCCTTCGTATACATTATTGGATAGTTTGCAAATCCACCGTATTGGGTTGAATTTCTTTTCAATAAAATATACAGTAAAATCGATATGTAGTTCTCAACTTTTTTGAATAATAAGCCTTGTCGAAATGAAAATTGCAAAAACAGGCTGGTACAAGAAGCTAAATGCACTTTTTACACGATGCCAGGCACGCATTTCATTTATAGGCATCTTTGTGTATTGTATTTTTTACATACAATGTTTATTATGTGTGCAGTTTTAGAACGTATTTAATATATTTATTGTGCAATTTATAATGTTTTAAATTTCGTAACGTAGTAAATTAAATCAGTTTTTTAATCAGACTAAATATTTTTTATTGCTGGGTTTGATTAGATTCCTCAAAGTAAAAATTCTAAATATTGAAGTAGATTAGTTCACAAAATTTATGCAACGATTCATTAATACTGTTTAATAACTAAGTTGTAACGTTTTCCAATAATAGGAATGTTACTTCTTACATTAGTAGATTTTAATAATGAAAAGTTTACTCGTTCTCTTTGGACAATGATCTTAATAATTATAATACAGTAATTTCCAACCTTCGGGTGCTGTACTCAAGTTTTTGTGTGGTAGTTTTTCATTTTGGAATTGAATTTTAGTTGCTGTCATTTTGCCTTTATTGAAAAAAATGTAAATTTTGATTTCCACTGATATTTTTAGTAAAAGAAATTTTGTTTTTGGAATTAGAAATATATGTCGGGCGTTCGTTCCTCATTGCCGGCATATATTTACAAGGAACAGTACTTATTAGAGGAGAGTATTGACGATTGAGAAAACAAATACAATATCTTTTAGTAATATTTAATTCACTCAATAAATTTCGTTGCAGTTTTGTTGTTAACCAAATATTTATTGTAAACTGCATGTATATCGTTTAGCAGTAAGCAGCTACGCATATCTACCAGAGCCATGACGCCTAAAGGTAAAAATTATTTCCTTGACGTTTTTCCCAAAAAAATTATAGTGTATATCTCAAAACCACGCTAGATGCTATTAAAATTGAAATCTAATAAATCAATTCAGATTTTAAATTCTTTCATAATAATTCAATCATGGACGTTCCCCCTTTTCTACTTGGTGATGCTGCGATTTATTTTCAACCGACAATGTTTTAGTTTAAAATATTGTGAGGTGCATAATAAGAGGGAAATGTGCAATGGAGCACGAAACTCACACTATTACAAAACATCAATAATGACCGGGGTTTTCTATTGTTTTGTCTCCACAAGAGAGCCTATCAAAAGGCTTAACAGACTTTGGGGATATTTTTCGTTCGACACTGTAAAATGAGTCACTGACCACCTACATGTTTGTACTAATTCGCTTGTATTCCGCGATTTTTCCAAGGATTTGTTCCTCTTTCCTATACATTAATTTGAGATATAACCAAAGTTATAAAAACAATTCAAAACTTATTAAAATTAAAAATAGAGTGCTGAATAACATACAGAATCAACTAAAGTTATAAAAACCAATTCCAAATACCTTTACTGAAAAAATTGCTCTTAATTACATAAGGAATATTGGTTTATTATTAAAAATAATTTATTTTTAAACTAAACATATATCAAAAGGACCAGCTAATAGAGTGAGAAGGTGGGCTAGGCTAGCAAAAAGAGATTGTTCTCGCAGCGACCGAAGCAGCCATCCACACTGAGAATCTATGCTGGACTTGTATTTTAATCTAAACAAGCCGCATCTCATTTCACGTGCTTACTAAATGATTGGTAGACTATGCGAGGTTCGCTTAATCGGGTATTGACTGCACACCTTAAAATTGTATCCAGCAAATTGTTGTTATATATAGTAGTATATGATATATTATGAATATTATATTCTAATTATATTCTACTTATTATATACTATACAATTCCCCCCAATTTTAATTATATGGATTTGTGTCACGTAACAGTGAACAATTGTTTTATAATGCATCCTTCAAAGCTTTTATTTCAGTCCTAAATAGTTTAGTTTCAGAAAAAGCCTTGTAACCATGCATCAGTCTGTGTTATATTTTATTATGCTGAAGATAGGCATTAGTTAATAAATACTTGATTGTGGCAAACATTCAGAAGTATGATACGTTTTAGTAATTCACTTGGACTTTATATTTTCTCTGGCATTACTGATTTCCAAGGAAAAAGATTTAATTAGAGATAAAGACAAAAGGTCTGTAGATAATAACACGTCAGAAAATGAGTTTTCCTTTGTTACGCACCGTTTAGATTAAAACCACCTGCTTCTTTAAATGAAAAAACAATTTTCCAATCAATGAATGATTACTTTACAGGAGACTTTCTCTTTTAGTATATAGTTATATCCTTGTTATAGGTTTATGGACATATTTACCTCTTTGCCTAAGGTATCGAGCATACTATGGCTGGTCGGTTCACAGGAATATGTTACAAATACATAAACCATCGTTAGGTTTATTATTAATTTTTACGTATTATTCATGTATGCTTGGCAATTATTAGATCAAAAATAAACTCGTTATAGAATTCATAAGTTAACTTTAAATATATATTTTTTTCTAATTTTGTTAATAAGTTTCAATTTATATATATTATTAATTTTAGCCTTATAACTGTCATTGCTATTACTGAAGCTAATTAATACTGATTGTGGATTTGTTATATATACAAGCGTGCCAATATATTATTTAGTTCGTTTATTTACATTAATGATAATAACGCTGTTTGGGCTAATCTTTTACTAATTAGACTCCCTATATTCCTCAAGTCCCTGTATCAGACAATAAAGTATAGCTATATGTTTTCCGACAAGAAAATATGAGATGTACCAACAATAACATCGATATCGTCTAATATAGTTTTGATTAAAAACATTTTTTTAGCTGTTAGGGATGTGTTAAAACGCATATATTTGACTATATAAACGATAACCTTTGTGTTCAAATGTGTGGATTGGTATGAGTACATTCCACGATTTGTTATATTGTAATTTGCGATGTAATAAAAAACTGTTTTAAATGACATCAATCAAATAAACTAATAACAGTTGTTTATATTTCTGGGAATATCAGGAGTTTGAAAATATTGGATCTTTGGACTGGGATAACCGGAATAAAAAGTAATGAATAGCTATGTGATTGCTTTTTAAATATGTTTAACGTCATATTAGGACATGATTGTGAGAGGGTAAGCGAGGACATTGATTTATCTTCTATCATAAAAAAAATCGGGCGTTTATAAAATAGGCGATATATTTCATAGTATAATTAATGTGATGCACTCAAACTACAAAAGTTATTAAATCATATTGGAGTCATAACAATGTATACATATTTTTTTTAAAGTAAATAAATCAATACTAAATCAGAAGAATGTTATAAGAGAAATTTTATTATCCATTAAAGTTCAAGATATTAAGTAAATGTTGCACATATTTCATAAACTATTGCTATTTTTCGCGCATTGTATGGACACCGTGTGCTTTCTATTCTACAGACAGTATATACATCAGGATGTACAAATTGTTGAACGAACTTGTTCATGTTTGTATGTATTAAAGAATCGTAATTGTATTTTTGTTCTTTAAGCATAAATAAAAAATGTAATTGTTATAAAACCATATAACCAAACTCTTTGTAGGTGAGATACATTGTTTTATATCGTATACGCGTCTACATACAACTCGCTGATACACAGACAGCCGATTGTAAAATAGTCAGCCTCGATCAACTCTTTTCCCTTGTCTGCTGATTGGGTCTTCTGTAGACTCCACCGTTGATTCTTATAACGCTAACACCTTGGACAACCTCTCTCGGACTATAAAGTTGCATCGCGGTGTAGCCCATCTCATTTTCTGGTGTGACTGGTGGATTCTAAGTTGGCGTTTTTATATCAACATCTTCAAGCGCTGGGCCGTTTGTGCCAAATAAACTGCGGTTATTAAACATTTGTGCCACTGTTCCACGAACTATGTATTAATAACGTTGTTTAAGTAGGAGTTCTGTATCTCAGATATTTGAGGACTACCTATGAGAGAACTTTGCTCAAAGGAAAAAGAAACAGTTATGACATTAGGATTACGTTATAGAAACTGTAAAATGTAGAAAGGTAAAATTTTTACTTTTAAGAAGTGAAATTGCTTCTACTCAAAGGAATTTAACGCAAAACAATTTACAATAACCAAAGGCAGAGACACTTAGAATTGTGACCATGGAGATTAAACCTTGATGAAGTATTTTCTTCCAAAATTATTCCGTAGTCAAAAACAAACTTATGATACCATAAATCATGATGCAAATAATCTGTAGAATTCGCAAGCGCGTATATCAAAACTATCGTACTCACCATCTTTCATTCGAATTAGTTATTCCAGCAAGGATGGTGGAGGTTTTATGCAAAAAGAATAGTGTTAATTCGTATCCAGGAAGAAGATACTTAATCTTCTCTGTTTTTCTTAATTTTTAGACTATTTTAAACACGTTTTATCTAGGTTCCGTTACTGTGTATCTTTTACCTATTGGTAAATCATGTAATTGAAACTATAAAAATAAGTGTTTATATTAAAATTCTATATATATATTATATATATATTATATGCTATAGAAATACTATATATATATATATATTACTCAAAAAACAATTAGGCCACACTTGTGGCTCAAAAAGAAGTCATTTGAGTTTACTCCTGAAAAATTTTAATTTCTGATATAGGTTGTGTTCTTCCCGCATCTAACAATAGTTACGGCTACTGCATAATGGTAGGTATGAATTTGGACAGGAATATTTGTTAATTTTGGATTATAGTGACAATATTCTTTGGCCATTTTAAAATCCGGACCTATTAAGCTTCAGTGTAATCTTTTACAATAACAGAAAATTATTGTTTATCTTTCAAGTTTTATTTTAAAATTCTTCAACAGTTTTAGAAAATCCAAGTCGTTATAGTGTACTTAGTATATGCGAGTGTAAGCGACACAGTCCACCTCTGTGATTATTTTTGGTTTTAATGCTTGTTTTTATCTTACACCCTTTATATGTTGCTTGTAGGAGCTGGCCCGGGTTATATCGCCATTTATTAGATTATGTGTCTCAATTTTTTCATTTGTGAAGGGCTCATCTTCTATGTATAAAAAGTTTACATTTACTATCTGTTTTAACATTGCATTTAGCGTGTACATTCTATCGATAATATGTATAAAATACAGGACATGGCTTCTAATGGGTATATTTAAAGGAATACAAACAAATCTGAGCGAAACAGTAATAGAACCTGTAAAGGCCTTCATTATCAATAGTAGAGTTGAGTTGTTACATAGTGATTTAAAATTAATAATAATTTTATTAGGATGTACATTAAATACAGGAAACATTGAGGTTCAAGTGGTTTCCTAACTTATTTTTCGCACCACCAATTTAGGGGATTTGTTCTTTCTAGGTAACAACAATACAAGTTGGGTGTTGCTCTATGTCATTATATGAAAATACCTATATTTACATAACTGGATTTTAGTTTATATAAGAATATTAATCTACTATTAAACTAAAACTTGAAAATGATAAATAATTTTAAGTAAGTTAAAGATAGAAATAAAAATATGTGCTATCAGACTATTAAGTGATGGTGTTTACCAATACTCATATAATTGTTGCCGTACCCCCTTCTCTTATATTGATCTGGGGAAAGCGACAAATGCGTCTACCTGGTAAGAGGAGCCCAACTTGCGTTTTCTACACTCAAGGCGTCGGTCAATTAGACATACTAAAGGCAATACAATATCTGCACTATGTGTTGTCCATAACTGTCAGTTCTGCAGCAGCAGTCTTGTTCTTTTCTCCTACGCACTACCTACTTATGTCAAGCTTATAAGTGCTTTGGAATTTTTTAAAAACAGAATACTAGTATCCGGACAAGTTTAGCACACAAATATTAGACAGTATTTTTGTATGTTGCAATACTTTCCTGAATAAAAGGATGGCTTGGATTCTACGTAAAAATCCGACGTGCGCGTTTTACAGGATTCGTATCTTCTTTAACACTAGTTGATTTGTTACCAACACTCGAAAACATTAAAGGAATTTCAACCCGGTCCTCAAGTTGACATAATCAGGTTTTTTTTTTTATGTTTTATAATAATGTTTTTTAAGAAGTAAAAGAATATTACTCCTAAAAAAGGTAGTGGCTGCCCATGATTTTATAAAATCTCGAAATTTACAAAACATAACAAAACACTCGGTAATTTAGATTTTTACCATAAGGTTTTAATGCTCTTAGCATTCCTAACCATTATTTATATTTTCTTTCGCGTGTCTGTTTTGTGGTATAAAATTTAAAATTAGAAGAGACTGTGATATTTATTATTTATTTGGGAAGTTCATCACTCGAATGTTAAAAAATCGAATCACCATACATGGGAGCATTTTTTCATTTCCTGCTGTTATAAAATTTTAATTGTTTACCACTAAAACTAGCTGTTTTTGTTTTTTAAACATATTTACGGCACTAACAGAAACAATCTACAATTTATAAACGCACATAATAAAACTCTTATACAGTTTTTGACTAATAATTACTTCGCATTACTGATTATAATTAAACACTTGCAAAATACGAATTGTCATTTATGAGCTCCTGAATGATAAAATTTACATTTTCATTTCACTAGTAACGTAGTTGTTCAGAATTAAGTAACCAGATAAAAAATAAGTAGAGTTAGGTATTAATAACTGTATTCACTTACGATTTCAGTAAATGTATTATCCCTCTAACCATACACGCCTCAGAAGACTTGTCATTCATGGCCTAATGACATCATGCAAGAGTGGTATCAATTTAAAATCCCGCTGATACATGAGAAAGTATAAGAAGACAGTCATTAATTTTTTATTTTGGTGGGAAGTCTGTCGTATCAACATCTGACTGGACAAAAAAACTAATTAGCGCTAATTTTTTCTATACTTATTTGGCTTTCATTGTTAAATAATACGAGAATGTGTATAAATTAACGCATAAAATGCTTAGATTGCAAACACACGTCAAGATTGTTTGTACAAACACTGACATTTAGCTTGTTTGTTTAATTTTTTTCGATGCTAAAATTGGAAACCCCTGCGTTTATGGGTCAACTGTGCTGACTTTTTAAAAAATATGGAAATAAATATATTGAGGAAAATCAGTATATTTGGGTGATGGAGGAACAAGAAAGACTGTTGTGAAATGAAAAATATACATTTGCTAACCGCGGTTGCCACTCGTGGCAATCGGCTTATAGTGAGAGTGGTGTGGACACAATTCTGATTATTTTTTTTTATTTATTTCCATAAAGAACACCTATTATTCTTGGTTATGTAGGTTGTAAAATTTGATTAACGATTGTTTAGGCAGTTGCGGATCATTGCAAGGAAAATATTAATTTAAAATTCAACATTTTCTTTTTCTACATCATTTTTATTCCACAGACTTCCATTTTTTTCTTGGTTTTACCAATGTATAATAATACCCAAAGGACTTCTAAGAAAACGCAGGTGTATTATTACAACGCAAGGACAGATATAAAATTACAATTGTTACCTGCTAATAGTTCTTCAAACGTATATAGTGTTTTTAATAAGAAATCGCACTTTCGCCATAACTTAGAAACGACAGAAACATTACAACACGAAGAAACCTATAAATCGAAACTCCTCCCTCGACATGGACACGTGGGAGAGGCCTAGCGTGCCCAGAGGGATCCCTCACGTGGCGCGGAGGGGAAACCTACCACCTTTTTTCTTTCTCAAGACGGTTCTGAGGGTGGAGTGATGTTCGGCGTGTGAACCCCGGTGGGATCCCCCCGGGGCGCCAATGATACCGAGCAACCCACTGGTGGACAGGTGGGGGGTTTTTACCGCACGCTGCGCGGAGGAAAACAAGGAGTACGGCCACCAAACCTCACCTTTTCCAACCTCACCACGAGGGGCGGTGAGTAGTGCCGCGTTGGGGGGAGGGATAACAGTAAACCAAATAGTGCGATTTGGCTACTCTTCCGGACGAACAGATCCAAGGATAGGACCACCCTGAGTGCGGTAGCGCACCCTTGCGTATAGGGCAGCCGCAGCGAGGGACCTGCTCCTCAGGCTCCTTTAGGGGACCAGCCCCCCTATGGAGCTTAACACGAAGCGGGGCCACACCCCACCCGAGGGAGAAAAAATTTATAAATACCTGTTCCCAAAAACTCAATGAAAGCAAGCCTCGGATGACCCATCCCTGGACTGGCGGCTTCACAGGGGAGGGGTACAATAGGCCCAGAGGCGACGGCTCGGCCGTACATACAACACCCCTATAGGGTGCTACTAGGACAATGGAATACATGTCTCCACAAAGGCCTGTCTGACGAGCTACCCGAATGGGCTAGGAGTTGTATATGCAGGCTTTTGGTCCACCTCCTGTTTTACCAGGCGGGCATTGGATCTGAGGGCACACACATAAAGCCTCCACAAACAGGTCGAAGAGCCTCTCCTGCTTTCCGATACCTACTAAAGTGCGGGACTCGCCATCCACATAGAAAGGGTTTGGAATGGGTGCTTGTGGCGGACACCACCTTATTGCAGGGTGTAGGGGACTCATCCAAAGCCGGGCAGGCCGAAGGGCACACAACCACAACACCTTTTTGTATGTGGAAGAGTAACTTCATTCAAAAGCCAGGCACAGCACTAACAATATAACCAGGAACCTCATAGCTAACCAGATATACGTAATTGCCAGGAGAGGCTCGCCTCCCCCCCACCGGGTCATGATTCTGCCTCAATTGGTATTGAGCGTATAACCACATTCCGGAGATGGCTCTATTAATTAGGGTAAGGCAGGTTTGAGGCCTATCTCACAATACTAAGCCGATCGCTTTTTAATTGCTGCTATAAGTTTCTCGTTTATATACAGATATCTAGGCTACGGGTTCGGGCCGGGAACCACGTAATACCCTATCGCCGACCATCATCGTGTGTTGACCTCAGGCTTCGAGTTATATCTTGGTAAACTATTGATTGCTGCTTGGATGCACGTGAATCCAACATTTTTAGGAAACAGAATATTTGTTCAACAATAATGGTTTTGGTACATCTAATCAAGTTTCATTCCAGTTTATATTCATGTACCACCGGAGGCAAAAAAACTTGTTTATACTTTTTGAAATAAAATGAGCCCATGGTGGGACAGGCTGTTTGGATCAGTTAGAGGTAATGTAAAGTGGTTTTGGTTGTCAAGATTTAAGGCAACGGGTTTAAACGCGCCCATTACAGCCCTATTCCTTCATTAATCTTATAATGATAGTTGTGTGATACTGTTAAACGAAGGTGGAATTTACCATTACTTGGTTCATCATGCTTGATTTACTTTTGAGGTGGTGCTAACCTAAACATTACTCATTGTACATTGAAGACACAGAGTCTTCAACAACACGAATCAGAAATAACACATGAATGGAAATTTATGCAATTTAATATTTTATCGACACAGAAGTCATATTAGCATACAAAACATTGACATTGTTTTATTATTATAGGACACTATAACATAACTCAAAGAAATAAACAATACCAAAAAAAAAAAAAAAAAAAAAAAAAAAGAAAATATATTTAAGCTACGAATTAGAAAGTTGCCAGTACTTATACTTAACATAAGTAGAAGCAAGATAACATTCCAGCCATAACTACAAAGACAGTAATAAAACGAATCAACTACACCATGTGCCAAGCTTTTACGCTTCAATAGGAATTCTCCGAGTTGCTGGTTAAGAGACGGGCTGGTTATTAAGAAACAATTTGCTCATTTTTTAATTTATACTTGCTATTGAGGCAAGATATCCTTCTATATCACAGTCGTCGAAGGTCTGTTCTGTTATAAATTTAATAGCAGTGGACTCTCATAGCCTTTTTAAACCACTTCTTGATTAGTTTTATACTTAAAAATAAATAAAAAGTATTCTTTTCCAGGTCTAGTAGGATAACTTGTGGGAGCATCGCATCACACTCGCGATTTCAAGGTGTTCTATATTTATATTTCTTACATACAAATCAAACTATCGCTAAAATATTATAAGCGCTGGAATTTTTGAACAAATTCTGCAGTTGCTGTAAATGTAGATGGACCTTCATTGATCTCTACGTCATAGTCTATATAAACTATACGAGTACTTGATCTGCAAATGTAATAAAACTCAAATAACGCATGTGGAATAGAGTTTAACCCGCCGAGAGATACCACCAATAGGAAAAAAAGTGACTGTATAAATATTACATATGGATATATAACTGTAAAAGAATAAACTATTTTACTTCAACTTAAAATGTTAGAGCTACTTTTAAAATTTTATTTTCAAGATAATTTACATGAGTCTCCCACCGACAAGCCAGGCATCCAAGATGAGATTTCTAGTGAAGAGTTGCCAGAAACTGTAAAAGTTGTTTCTGTTATATGTCTTCTGGGCATGGCCTTGAGCCTTACTCTGATAGTCTAAAACAACACATTTAAACTGTCTTTTTCTTGGAGGACTATTGGCGCTTTACTACACACATGTTATCTGGGATTAATTGGATAGTAGGATATAGCACGCACATTAAAATTCTCACCTATCAAAGAAACCCTCAACATTATTGTCTGTATACTGAAAAGCGAATACATTCATCAAGGGTTAATAATAGCTTATATTAGTTAAACCACTCAACTTGAGAACAGTGATTTATGCGTTGAATATAAATTATGTAATTTTACGACAGGTTTTACTAAACGGAGATATCCTAGGTTATTACTGTAATATCATCACCAATATACGACCATGGGTCCGTAGTTGGAAGATGATTAGAAGGGTGTGCTGTGTAAAAAGTTAGGTTAGGTTATATGTCGTGATGATCTATATTGTTTCCTTAGGCATTTATTCATAAAGCCTACAAGGAGCGGTTATTAACCAATTTGACGATGCATGAATCAAATCGTTAATCATTAGACCATAATAATAATAATGCTGGGAATCATGTTCAACAATTTAAACCCACTCAAATTATATTAGTGGGGATTTGTGTTTCGTACTTGGTTGATTTCTAAAAGAGAATACAGGCTATTTATTTAAAATGGGCGCTGCTGGTTAGGATGTATAATAGGAGTTTGTATAAGCTCTTAAATTAAGGGTTTATCTTTTTCTGGCTTCTTAAAAGGTTAGATAGGACAATGATGGAAGATAACATAATGCTCGATAATTGGTATGACATATTAGGATCAAAATGTACATAAACAAATGTCTAATTTAAATAAAGGAAACAGATTAAAGCTTTAAATTGTATAAAAGATAATGTTACCATAAAATGGTAATGTTGTTTGTAATACATATATGTATTGTCAATATATTATAAGAAAATCTATTCTTTGTGTTCAGGAAATAATACTCAGTAAATGTACTATTCAGTTTATTTCCAAACTCATTTCTAATGACGTAATATGCAGTAGTAAACAAATCCCCCGATTCGGATAAAGTCTTAAAACTAAAACATACACTACACGATTTAACGTGAAAAAAATATCGTGAGTGTCAGAATTTTGAGGCTAGCTGTGAAGTATGGCCTGCAAAAATAATCATGTATTCTCGAATCATTATAATTCCAGAAGCAAAACGTTGACTTATTGTATAAAACTAGAACCTAAACCTAACGTTGATTAACATTAAAATTGAAATATGCTGACAAATAATTACCGTATGAAAGCCAAACTTCGATCAGCATTATAAAACTCTCCTTTCGTGAGTACCTGATATTTCTCAGGATAGTTTAGATTTACAGTTTTTACTTGTCCAACATAGTTTCAATAAAGTAACAGAATATAGAATTTAGTTTGGTGTGGTACTCCCGTAAAGTTGTTAAGTCCTCATTATCTCTAGTGGTGGGTAATATCTCAGAGCCTGAGACCTCAATATATCTACCGTTATGTTTGTGAAACACACTTAGTTGGCGACTACCATTTCACGCTTGACAACTGTTAGTTTTGCCACTTATGATAACTACATAACTTAATAAAATATGCGCAGGGCCAACCCTGGGACGTCTCGGTGTTAAAGCAGTTGCGGAGTTATATTTACACACATTACTAGTATTACAATAATTCTTGTATCGAAATATAGGAAGTTGCAGGATGAAACAGTTTATAGTTAAAGGTAGGTAACATTAGCTTACCAAATTATACCGCCATTCATATTGTGTTTACTAGGTAAACGGTTTTTTGCATTCTTGGTAGATTGTACCTTAATTTAATATAGTATTAGCTAATATAGACTAAATATTGGTAAAACTCTTTAGTATTGGTTCAGATAGGATTGAATATAAAAGGGTTTGGGTGGGCATAAATACATGAACAACTTCGGGACAAAGTCAAATATAGATGATTAATGAGTGGTAACAAAAAATGTACGGAGCCAGTCCATTATTACTGTGATATAATAGTATATTGTGTAGGGGTGGTAATGTATGTCGTGTGGCCGTGAGTCTGGTGGTGCGTGAGCGCGCTCGGCGACGGCGTTGTGTGTTGTTGTGCGTGAGGTGTGTAGATGTGTGTGTTGTGTTTGGTGATATAAAAACTATAAGAACTAGGTTATTATAATTACCAATCATCTCTCACCATTTTTAAACTATATACATTTTGTATTCAAAGGAGTGTTTTGATGTTACTATAATACTCAACCAAATTACATTTATATTTAATACGCTCTACGTACTGATGTCATAATTGTTCCCAGCTAGTGGACTAAATTAAGTTTGTATCCAAACCTATAGAGGAAGGCAGATTATATTAAGAGACAGCTACTTAGGATTTGTTTGTTTTATTGATATAATGCACACAGCTACTTGCGGTACAAATAGTTATTATACATCAATTCAGTGTATTAAAACAGTTAGATTTTAGTGGTATCAATTTGCAAACTGTTGCACGTTATTCTATGTGGAAACCGTGCTTAGTAGATATTGGAAAGTTAAGTCTTAGACATTCTAAGTCCCGAGGTATTCAGGTCTCTCGAGTGTGCGGTCTATATCCACAGCAGATGAAATACACAGAAAAACCATATGATGTTGATACTATGCGGTTATATCCACCGTCAAAACGTTTATTATGTGGGAGGGAGAGTTTTTATTGTTAATCTAATTACAGGCTTTTAACGATATGTATATTAGGAGGGAATATGTCAAAAGTTTAAAAACTACAAATAAGTCATTTGCCCAAAGTGATTTAATATACATAGAAGGTTCAATATTCGGAAATAAAACGCTTCGTTCCACGATTTTCTTTTATACTGACATAAGACTTTTGGTCATAAGGCGGGAACTCAAAGAGATTAAGATAATTGAGGAAAATGTTTCCTTAATTGAATTAGCATGCCACTTAAAGATTAATTACTACTGATTAATTTGTCCTAAAGTTTGTAAATAGTTCCGTCCATTGATGTAAAGTATTGCATAGGAACCCCTTTCTCATACGAAACTCAGATTTATGATTCTGTCTTTGACAAATTAATGCGAGTTTAAGGGCAGTACAACAATATAATAATCGATGCAAAGTGGAATCGTTCCACTATTTGGGAAAAATTAGGACTGATAATTTGTCTAAGGTTTTTAATATTTCCGTACCATTGAGTATGTATGCGATGAAACCCTTTCTATAGAAGAAGAATATTTATGATTCATGCTTTTCGAAAACTTGACTGTAAGCAAACTAAACCTTCCTTAGAATCTCATTTGCACCAACACAGTGAAGCAGTATATATTTTAAATTAACGAAACTGTTATATTAAATGGGGAAATCTCTGACCAACCTAAATTCGCTTTTTCAAATGGTTTTCCAATTTACAAATTCCGTGGTTCTACTAAACATAATTTAGCAAATATTATTGGTGGTTAGCCATTTTACATGTAAACTGCAAAATAAACATAAATACAAACATCGATCAGCGTTGGACATTAAGTTTATTTCTATAGTTTTATAGATGTAATGCTACATTTATTGGATACAACTATATGTACCGCAACAAAAGTTATAATTTTATTTACGACAATTCATTATATTTTTGATTCAATGCCAAACTTAACAATTTATAGTACCATTTAGTCAATACATTGATACATTTGAATTTAAATGTATTAGAATAAATAACAGCACTTGATTATCTCCAAAATTAGAATCCACATTTGTTAGAGGCTAGAACTGCCGAAACGAAAATAAAAGCGAAGGGAAAAATCAGTATTATTTGTTGTTTTGACCAACATTGATAGAAGTGAATTTATCTTTAAGCTTTATAAAATCCAACGAGAGGTGTCGTTAAAACTACGTGGAAGAGGTATCATTTAAAATGTAACACATACTAGTTAGTGTAAAACTGTAACTGTTTGATAATTACGTTTGTTATTGTACAACATGTTTACTAGGACTTAACACGAGATAAAACTTATGGTATTTGTGACTCCTTACTTTAAACATTTGTGTGATATCCGGTCAGAAAGGACCACTAAAAGAATAATGTTAGATCCAGGTCTCTTGGCGGTACCGCAAATTATGTCGAAGGGACCCAAAAAATAATATGTTTTAATATTTAAAAAAACACTCCATTACTTCTCTCGATAGCTGAGCGTACGGTGGAGCCCATACTATCTGATTCTTCTGATAGGAAAATTGAACTCTTTAGTCGTTTGGGAAAAATAAATAATTACGTACATGAGATCACAAAAACATTAAGTAATTAGCAAAAAAAGGGCACACAATATAGAGCAGAAATAACAAGGTGTGTACGTTACAAATGAGTTTGTCTTCTTCTGTTTAAATTGTCCAAAAATGTCCCGAATGTTAGTTGAGGGATTTTCGTAAATCTTGGTTTGATTGGAAAAGGAGATTGTCTTTAGTTGCGAAAGGAACCATAATAAGAGATGATGAAAAACACTGTTACCCTTGCCACCGTCCATTGTCTGATTACCTCGACCACCACATTGAAGAGTTGGGTTGATTGTAGTTCGACCTGGTGTTGATTCCTCCAAGGAAACGTTGTCGGCTTGGGTTGGAGCGTCCTCTGCTGAGGGATGTAAGATTCCACCTATCGAAGATTCCACCTTTACTTTGGATCACCTGGTTTTCGGGTTCACTCACGAAACGTTTGCGGACAAAGTTACTGTTTGGCCTCGTTTAACCAAATAATTGGTCCACGCGCTCGAAGGGAGGACATGTTTTAACTGCCATAGAACGGCCTTGGCGGCTTTCAGCAAGGAAATACAAGACAAAGAGGGGCTACGGCCCGAATCTTGGTTTTTAAAGCCTGGTTGTTGACCGTACAACGCTAGCCGAGACAGGAAAGTCTTAAGAAAGAGAACTGGAGAAGATGCCTTGGGTGAAGACTTGTTTTGTCTTGTCCGGCGTCCTGGACTCGCCTGACTTGGGTTCGGGCAGAAGGTCACACTCTCATTGACCCACGCTGACGATCGGAGACACAAATATTAAAGATTTGGAAAGGATTGCAGAGTGCGGTGTGTGTGTGTAGGTAGTGTGTGTGTGTGTAATGTGTGTGTGTCACGCGTTTACATAGTTCAAGTTCAAACATCTTTATTTCAGAAAAAAAAAATTATTAGCTAATACATGCATTATTATACACAATTCCAGATTGCAGATACTGTTAAAATACCCAAATTAGTACATTGACTGTTAAATAAATTTCTAATAACATTATGCAGCCTTTCAACAAAAACACTCCCAATGCACCCAGGAGGAACGATGGCGAGCCGTGCGGGAGGCAAGTTGGCATTCTATATTCTAATTTTAAAAAATTTGGCAGTTCTACAAGAGGCAGTTAAACCAAGATTAAAAACCAATTAACCACATTATGTATGATCATTTTTATGCTAGAAACAGCAACCAGATCGCAATCGTACAAATAACAGTGCACCCTACAATGCTAGCTAAATATATACATTAAACAATCAATAGCTCAAGAAGTTAAATATCTGAATAGATAAACAATCATAAAATTATAACTATAATAAGAATATAGCACGTAGATAAAATAACATCTAGATGGTAAAGAAAAGGAATTAAACTAACAATAAACCAATAATATGATTACGATATATATATACACAACATATACATACATACACTATCACAATATACATACAGACATACACCAACATACGATGCATATGGTATTTAACTAGTAATAAATAAGCAAAAACATTATAAGTAATTAATTAAAAAAATACATAGAATGAAGAAAAAAATGATTGTGTAGAAAACATTGGTAGGTATGGGAGGAAAACCTCTGTTCCAACAACTATACGGTGTCTAGATACAAAGTTGCTATAAAACTCTTCATACTTAAACTTACGGTTCTTCCCTTCAAATCAGGTATGTTGTTACCATAATTGTTTCAAACACAGTTATGTGTTAATTAATGTCTGGACCAAGTATAGGGAAAATTGATTGTCTAGCAGTTTCTTTAAAATAAATTAGGTACTGTGTTCAAACCGATAGAATTTGGGTTAGCTCTGTGTTTCTCTATGTGTTAGTGTTTTCACACAGGATACTTTTGCAAAATGTTTATGAATGTACATGATTGCGGCCCAACTTATATAATTGAGTAAATGAGTTAGAATATTAATTGTCATTGAACAGATAAACTTACTTCGTATACCATACGCTTTAGACCATAGATTGTTCGCACAGCATGCCGTTGGACACATTATTAAAGGTTGGAAGTAGGGGTAATGTAAGTACCACCAATAATGTATAAATGCCGTATCTCATAATGTGCTTTCAAAAACCATCGGACATTGTAATAAACATGTTTCAAATATTCACTTTTTATAAAAAATTGTTTTCATGTGGTAATAGGGAATTATTTTTATTTTTCTTCAATTTCTTTGCTAAATACTGTAATATGAGTTTCCCCACTTTAACTTACAGCTTCAACATACATTGCACTAGGTATTTAATCACTGTCAACATATTTCTATATTGGAACATTTTACATTCATACAGGGCATTGGGTGACTATGACAATAATAAGTTAAAACATATTCATGTAGATTCCTACAATTGGGCTTATGCACTAATCATAATAAACAAAATAGACACTTAGTCTTGGAATATATTAGTAATAACATCAATTCTGTTTTGAATTAACCATTCTGACAGCCTTAGTCTTAAATTCCCGTATCTATTTTTAATCTTGAGATGCAGCTCCTGCTGCCAGCTGAACACACTAAGGGCTGTCATCATCAGGCATATGGCCAATACAAAGTATGAGTGGTTAGGCCGTGTATCAAGTTAGGTCGTTTATTTATGTATGTACTCAAAAATAAATATTATGGGCCTAAACACCCCTCCTTGATGCTGTCCCGTATATTGTAGTTCTAAGCACTCGCTTAACTTAGTACATTGTATTTAGTTTTTCACCAACCTTGTTTTTCGTTGTTTGCAAGAACAAGTATACCAACCAATCTCCAAAGCTTGAGCCACCAATTGCCCAAATTTCTTCAACATTTGTTTTTGAATCCATAAACATATCTTTATTAATCTAAAAAGGTCAAATGCATTTTTTTTAAATCTAAATCAAGATATAAGCTAATAGTAAATCTATTGGGGCGCCGACCGAACTCCAGCACTAGTGCATACACTGCCAAAAATGTTCACTCGCTAAACGCCATAGTCTGTTCCTTTACCAGTGTTAAAAACCCGCATACTGATTTCTCAGAAAAGATAGAATGTATAATCTTGAAAGTAGCGCTCATTATAACATAGTTTTCCCTTAATTTAAAAGTTTCTAATAGTTCTTAGCAAACTGTGTTGTAAAAGATGGATTATCGGACGGATACGACGAGGACTCACTCCACATCATTTCTCCTCATGCCTTGTGTAACACAGCGTACAACCCCCAAACAGACAACCTTAAAACTGATCAGGATAATATGCCCTGTTACAACGGGGTAGATCTTTTCATAGATACGATACAATCGGTAACGAGAGGCGTACCATATATAATGTCAATTTGTTGTTTTTTATATACTACGACCACTTATAGCGCCTTCTAACTCCAGAGCGCTCGCGCTCTTATTTTTTCATTTTCCGTAATTATTACTTGTTAAGATATCCATTACAGTCTACAAATCGAATTCTATTAAACAGAATATTCATTCATAGTGTCTTCCTGAAAAAAAACATATCACACCTCAATATTCATTTCCTTTTAAGAATTCTGGAACAATGCGAGCTTGTACGTCAATTATTGAAAGAAAGCGTGTGGTAATACTAAAAGCTCTCACTTGTTCCTGCCAACTTTTAACTAGACAAGTCATTTACCCCTATCATCGCTAACTCTATTTACTGTCTTTTTACTTTTTGTTTAGTAACTTTCGTTAATTTATACATCCCAGTACTTCCTACTAATCACCTCTCATCAATTTGCTCATTAATCTAGAACTAAATAATTTAAGACTTTTCATTGCTTTTATAATACACCTCTTACGTACTATATGTAGACAAATCATCTTGGTCATATTCCTTCTCTTAAACGTGCATTGTTCCCCTTTCTAACACATAAATTCTTTACTATAAAGACCATTGTCTTTCCAATTAATGATGGATCGACCTAAATAATCCGATTATTCCCACTCTTTTCGCCGTTTTATTCTTTGCTATTGTAACCGCCTTTTAACGAAAACAAGAAAGCTCTCGTACATCTAGAAGTACAATAACATTGTTTGATATTTTATAAAATTCTTTGTACTGCTTGTATTTAACTACCTAGGGCTATTTCTTAACAGCTTTACTCCAGGTCTGCAGAAAGCCAGCTGACCTACTTAACCTTACTATAATTCTACAGTTTTTAACAAAGCTTCTTAGAATTTAGTTTTAATAAAGTTCAGAGACCTACAATAAATAATCACAGTTTAGAATGCGTAATGGGTTCTGTTATTCCCCAAGTGCTTTACACCGGCTGTGCAAATTAAACTGCAAGTTATTTTTCGAGTCGCGCTTCTTATCAACAAAACATGAATGCAATTACCCAAGATTTCACAGTTATTCATTACTCTTGTGGGAGTATCAATGCTATGAGCTCTGGAGTATCACAAAACGCTGGAAATTAAATTTAAATATTCAATCAGCATGAACCCTACATATTTTTACCTTTCAAAATACACAAACATTTAACATCACCTATAATCATTGTTGGGCATTCATATGTTTCTTTTAAGATTATTTGTCAAAAATCATTTCACAAATTAATTCTATGAGGTTAACTTACATTGTCTATAGATAACAATATAATGACAAAGTTTGATAAGGTATGTTGTTTAATGCTTCTGACAGTCAATATGGACGTTGATAATCCCCCCCCCCTCCCCAGCAGTGGAAAGCAAGATATAGGCGGTTGTGTATAGTTCAACGGTCGAGGATCGATGTTGTAAGATGATAACTCCAACCTGGCCTGACTATCTGGTTCCTGTCCTGCAAGAAGCATCGTCGTAACCTTCCATTTGGTACGGAGCTCCTCACGTGTGGAATTTAATGGCAAGTGAATCAACCGAGGCGGAGATAATCAAGCAGTGGGGAGGGCAACAGAGCCCGAGCAGAGCCGCAGCCAGCAGTGAAACAGAGAGTCTACCGATATAAAGCCCTGAAAAATTTTCCTGGACAAACTTCTGTTTACACTGCGGCTGGATAGCGGACCTCAGTTCGGGTGTAACGGTTCTTGAATTTCTCCACCCCTTATCTTACGAATTGAATGAGTCGTCTTTATTATCCGAACATATCTGACTAATAAACATAGGACAATTATATCGATCTTTTAATCTATTATTAATATAGAACTTCTCACTTTAATTAACTCCAAAGATCCACTTTACACGAACATATCTGCAAGAACATAGGAAGAAATTATATCGAAATTAATTATATTAAATAGTATGAAACCTTTGTCTCCCCTTATAGTAACTCAAAGGACACATTTACAAAATGTGGAGAATGGGTGCACAACGGATATAATATCGGTCATAATCTTTTTTTGTGCTATTGGAATATATATCAATTAATAGGGCAACAATAAAGGCGGGGAAAGCATATTATAATGTGGGGAGTCCTTAATTGCGTAGTAATAATAAATTAATAATTTGTGTACACTTACCAAAAGTTCTGTATAATAAGAGATTATGTAATAGGGGGGAATGGGTCCTTTTGTTTAATCTTATCGTATTGTTCTTTTGAGAGTAACTTTAGGTATTTGAAACTACTTTGTTAAGTATTCATATTTTAGTAACCTCAAATTATTACGGATCAATTTTAACTTATAGCAATAGCAATATATTTCTCTGTACTGTTTTATAGATAACGCCAACTGAATGTAACGAGGTTACTTGTTTACATTAGACTTCCTTACGTCTTTTTGGGTCTTTCGATACCTTCCGTTGTATTGGTTTATTTGTATGTAGACAAGTGTAATTTGCCTGCCATTAATTACGTTGTAAAATCAAGGTTTAATGAAATAAATTTAATTGCGCTGAGTCCTGCAGCATCCAGCTTTAAAAATGTAATATATATATATATATATATATATATATATATATATATATATATATATATGTTGTTGTACCAAATTACTGAAATGTGTTTAATTCAGAGTAGAAGCTAAAAACACAGTGGTACATTTTAAGAGGCTTGTCACATTGATTGCCTGCAATAATTAAATTGTGCTGCATCCTGCAACATCCAGCTTTGAAAATGTAATTTAAATATATGTATGCTGTACTAAACTACGGAAAGGGGTTTGAAAATACAGTGATACATTTTAATAGGTTTGCCAGGTGCTGAACTAAATTAAATTCAGATGAGTACAGAGCGAGAACGCGCGGACTGTCCATTCCACTATTCTAATACACGGGCTATCTGTAGTTGGCAGGAGGGGCTCCTCCATCCCCACTCTTTCTCTCCGCCTCGGTTGATCACCCATTAAATTCCACACGTGAGGAGCTCGTTCCATTTGGTAGTTGATTTCCTCTCCGTTTTTTATCCAAACTTCAGTCAAAGCAATAACATTAAATTTAACTGATAGGCTTGATAAATACAGGACCAATTCGTCAAAGTGTTTCCTTATGCTTCTTATGTTTAAACAGAAGATTTGTAAGGCTTCCAATTCAATTACACTGGTCATTAATAAGGATAGTTTTCTTTATATTGTGTCACTTTACTCTCAACGTGTTTTCCCCTCAGCCAAAATGTCAATGTCGATTCCCAAACTTTTTAGGTCCTGCGGTGATGATATCCTCTTCCTCTCCCCATCGTCATGCCTCCTGACAAATATCTTTCCCTCCCTTGTCCACACGTACTTGTACCCTCGTTGTTTAAGCTTTTTAGTATGGAAAAGTAGATTTTTAGTATATGGGGTCAAGTGCTCATTAACATAAATGTTGGTTTCGGGAACACCATCACAGAAATTTTTAGAAGTGAGTTTGGTTTTCTTACTTTTCTCGAAAAAAGAATCACGTTTTTTCCTATCAGAGAATTGGACAATAATGGGCCGTGGACCCCTGCTTCTCTTGACCGGGATTCTGTGAGCAGCTTGAGTATTGCTGATATTTCAATTTCCTCTCATAATAAATTCTTACTTAATTATTATGACAATCACAAATGAGATACAATAGTTGGCAAAACAATAAATGTTGCAAATGTAATGCAATGTAGTGTATAGACAATGGATGTAAGGTATAAGATGTGTCAATGTTTGTTTACAAACAATGCGTTTAAAATTGTAGTGTGGTATGTAAGAGTAGTGAGGAGATGAGTGTTCAAGATGGCCGCGCGTCGCTTGGGGACGCTAACTTTTGGCGCTACAAATACTAGTCTCTTACACAATGGAAACACAATGTCTTATTTTCCAACACCAAATAAAGTTTATTTATCCATAGTCTGATGAAAATCCGGGTCGACAGGACCAAAAGAAATGTGTGATATCCGGTCAGAAGGACCCAAAGATATGTTAGATCCGGCTTGGCGGACCGCAATTATTCGAGAGGACCAATAATATGTTTAATATTTAAAAACTCATACTTCGATAGCTGAGCAGATGGAGCCCATACATTGATTTTCTAAGGAATAACTCTTAGTCGTTTGGGAAAAATGAAAATACGAATGAGATCACAAAACATAATATTAGAAAAAAAGGGCACACAATTAGAGCAAAATACAAGTGTTAAAATGATTTTCTTCTTCTGTTAAATTGTCCAAAAATGTCCGAATTAGTTGAGGATTTTTAAATCTTGGTTGAAAAGGAGATTGTCTTTAGTTGCGAAGGACCATAATAAGAATGATGAAACACTGTTACCTTGCACCGTCCATTGTCTGATACCTCGAACACATGAAGTTGGGTTGATTGTAGTTCGACCTGGGTTGATTCCAAGGAACGTTGCGCTGGTGGAGTCCTTGCTGAGGGATGAAGATTCCACCATGAAGATTCCACCTTCACTTGACACTGTTTTCGGTTCACTCACGAACGTTGCGACAAAGTTACTTTTGGCTCGTTAACCAAATAATGTCCGGCTCGAAGGGACTGTTAACTGCCATAGAACGGCTTGCGGTTCACAAGAGACAAGACAAAGGGGCACGGCCCGAACTTGGTTAAAGCTGGTGTTGACGTACAACCTAGCGAGACGGAGTCTTAAGAAGAACTGGAGAGATGCCTTGGGGAGCTTTTCTTGTCCGCGTCCTGGACGCCTGATTGGTCGGCAGAAGTCACCTCATACCACGTGACGATCGGACCACTATAGATTTGGAATGCAGGTGGGTGTGTTGTGTGTGTGTGTGTGTGTGTGTGTGTACAAAGATAAGTGGAAATAGATGGTTTATAATAAAAATGGTATCGGACAATGGTGGGCAAAGAGCAGTTCTAAATAACATACAATTCTAATTATTAGTAAAAACTATATTAATGCGTAAAATTTGATTAATTGATATGACTAAATATGAAAACCTAACAAACATGATGCTTTTGTTACTCATAAACCCAATGTAGGTTACGCTTGGTAGGCATAATTGCTTCACATAAATGAGGTAAAATGACAAGCATCGTTAAAGGGTGGAAACAATGTCACCCAAATTGTACCGTTTTTGGATAAAAACAGAAACGCTTTAACAACAAAGGGAGTGTTCCATAGCTAAACGCATTAGTTAGGTAAAATGTAACCTTTAACTCCGCTTGTAATTGTGAGAAAGCCGCGCATTCGTTCAATTATAACGTTTATTTAAAAATTAGTTAATTTTTTTCACCCTTCACCCCTTAGCAGCCTCTGTGTTTCATATTATTATCATCAACCGTATTCAGTACTCGTAAAATAAACAAGCTTATGATTTTTAAAATGTTTGTAGATTATGTATGTATAATTTTTTTTGTAAAATTGTTGGTAGAAAATATATTTTATACTAGTTTGAAAATGTTTGCACTTATTAGTTTTAAGTACGTTCGACTATTTAACTATTAAATATAAGTATAATAGATCTCAAAATATCTCCAAATAGTCTCTTCCTGGTTTAATATTTTAGTAGTTCATTATTTTCAAATCTGCTTTTACAAAACATAATAAAATAACGAGAGATCGTTTCTGATAAATATAATAATAACTCCCTTTTCATGTATACATAAGGATGAGTCTAAACTTTCAAATCTCGTAAGC
>NW_025784914.1:0-22027 GCF_021130785.1 Homalodisca vitripennis | reverse complement strand
ATGATATTGAGGACCCTACCACACACTCTGATGACAGGGCAGGGTGAGATAGTATGACAAAGCCTATATGTGCGCACAGGGTACAAAGTATGGCTCAACCTTTAACTGGACGGAAAAGGATGGCATGCGCTTACAATCGCGGCAAGACACACTCTGTTCGGGTAAGTTTTTTCGGTTTATTTATATTGAATCTTTCTGGGCGGTTTGCAAACTTTGGTATGGTGAGGTTTGTCTAATGTATAGCTTTAGGTTTAATTTAGTTAACGTTTGTTTTGCATTAAGTCATTGATGTCGTGGACATGCGTATGGCGCAGTCGCAGTGGCAAATGTGGCGAAGATTTGTTAAGGTACTCCAAATACTCCAAATAGGTATGAAGAAGGCATCACAAGATATACCTAATGAAATGTATTCAATAGCGTACGACAACATATAGACTTTTTTACTGGCTACACCCACAAGGCCAATAAAAACAACACTTTAAATTACAGGGTAAGGATAATCGTAACAGGGTTCCCTAACGTTGCATGCGAAATTTCAAGTCTGCTGTTTAATTTGTTAGACTTACAATCACGTGTAGAAATGTCACATGACTGTGCTCAGTGTTTTAATAAGTTTATTTATTCCGACACTTCCTCGTTGCTATCGTGGTTACCCACAGCACCAATGTAAAAATATTCGCTAATGCAAATCTCCAAGGAGTGATACTCACCATCATCTAACTCTATGTTACTTATATATAAACGAAGTTTCATGCACAATTAAAGTCAGTCCATAAGTACATTTTTTCTCGAGATATCGTCTGGACAGACACATAGATGACATTTTTCAACCTCTTGAGTGACATGTGTCGCTTATGCTTTTCCAATAATACGCTTTTCCTCCTTCATACTTTCCTTAAGTACATTATACAGTCACAAGGACTTTCTTATTCGATTAGACAAATCATCGAGTAATAAACAATTTAATATGTAAATATAACCGATATTAATCGTATAATGATACTTGAATGATAAAAATATCGTATAAACTAATTTTACAATAGGACAATACTCACATCATTGAGTTTGTATCAGAGTATGATGTCTGTTTGTGAAATTATATGTTTAATTGACAAGGGAAGGAACATTCGTGGGTAATAATAGATATGTTGACTTCAGAGTCACGGGGGGGACTCAGCGCTATGTTCGAGACCCGCGGTGGAGACGCAGTTGACTCTTGTCGTCAATACATCAGCTGGACAATTACACAAGTATCAAACTATACCTGGTTTTTTAATCACAATACAGAGTACATAAACAATATGCTTTCTGTTTCATGAATAATACATATATTGCAAATGTTTTTGCCAATAACCTATTCCCTCCAATTGCAGATAAACTTATTTTTATTAGAATATTAAAAGTTATTCACTTTTCCTAAGCAGTATTAGATATATTTTTCTTGTTTCATTTAAATATTTCATGACATATTAGGTTGAAAGTGTATATTCCAGAGTTTATCAAACACTGGTTTAGTTGGTTAGTTGGTCCTAGAACTTAGGACTGAGACTTAAAATTTAATGGTATTCAACTTAAGATACTTTGACATGTATTATTTTATATCCAGCCTAATATAATTTTAGTTTTATTATACTTTAAAGACTTTTCACCTTGAACGTTTAGAATGAGGAGAATAACGGGTGAAATCATATTTCCGCAGGTTTAAAAAGGTTTTTTTTGCTGAAAAGTTCTAAGATTCAAACGAGTTAAATAGAGATTCACTTGCACACATGATTGCTAAAAGGCAGTACAAGTTTTCTACAACTAAGATAGTAAAATACAGAGCATATTTTAAACATCCACTTTAATTAAAATATATAAGGCCTCTTAATAGGACGTATATGAAATCTTTCCCATATTATGTTATTTAGATAGTGCCGTACATATAAATTAATTTTGCCAGAACCTGAATATTGTTAAGGTGCAAAGAAAGGTGTTTACTAATGTCTTAGACTTCATTTGTACTTAAGCAATAAATATAGGATCTTTGTTAATGATTTCATTATTAGATTCTCACGTAACTCACTTGTAGCTCTTTACACATACAGTTATGTAATTTCCTGTTAAAAAACTCTATACCTCTATATTGACAATATATGTAGAAATGTGAAAATAATTCACAAAATAATTCACTATTCCCTTTCTATATAAGATTTTGTCTCCTAGGCATGGCATAAATGTAGACTTTGTCTATTGTACTTATTTTTACTTCACCTTCAACACTTTCAAAAGGTAAAAGACCTGACTTAGTAATTAAAATATAAATAGGCACCGTTCCATTTAAATGTTTGTCGCTATTCCAACGGTTAGTACTAATGGGCATGACGAAGATTCTACTACAATTACTATGATCAGTCAAAAAATTAAATAAAATAGGAACGTAACAAAAAAAAACGAGCATATATCTGCAGTTACTAACTTTCAAAACGTGTTAAACATTTATATTAGTGACTAATAAATGGGTCAAAGCTATATTATTCTTCGGGTCAAATATTCTTAGCAACGGTTTATGATCCATATACTACATTAAAATTAATACTGGTGCTGCTTGCATCGATTAAATTTGTTAAATCTCTAAACAAATATGTAAAACTAAATAATTCACTAAATCTTTTTTTTTTATTTGTAGTTACAGATTTTCTGCCCTCTGAAAGAGGATTCGATTTAAGCCTGAATTTAAGGTCGAAAATTTACTCCTTCAAACTTTGCAGTACTCAATAAACAATCAAGTCTTGGTCAGTTTGCGCCTACAACTAATATTGCTGACAAATAACGCACTAAAACAGCGTTTAGCGAACTATTTCTAACACTTCTTTGACATAATTGAATTGTTTGAGATATTGTTTAAATTACACGTTATATTCAAAACGGTGTTCATTGACTTAAGGTTGTTGCCATATCTATAAATAAACCACTCATATTAATTTATTAGCATAATAAATGTTTTTGAAAGTATTAACTGATTTAAACTAATCAACTTTACTATTTTTGACATATTTTTTAATTAACGTGGATTCAGTCTTTCTCGAAGACAAAACATGAGGTTTTCCTCCTGAAATATAAACTTGCACTAGGCTTTTTCCTAAACTCTTTCCCTTTCTTTGAGTTTTTCTATAAAAAACCTTCCTTCAGTTGTCTCATACTGAGATTTGATATTGAGGACGAATGTGATGTAAATACCTCTCTACATGGTTATACCAGGAGGACTTCGGGACTGGTCTTGTACACAACGGTAATAGTATACGGGGTGTTTCCGAGACCGGGGACTTGTTCTGCTCTGAATACTCAAACTCTACTGGTTGACGTAAATACCAGAACCCCATGGTTCAGAGGGATTACAGGGGCTAACTGAAGACATGCTCTGGTAGAAATTATGGAATAATTGAAATTTTGTGTGCTTATTTTATAATATTGAATACTATTGTTGAAGTTTATAAAAGGATGTTTGGGTACATAGTCCGAGTTAAACAGTACAATATAAAATTTCTACCACTATGTCACGTGTGAAAGACTAAAATTTTAGATATTAAAGAGAATATAAAAATGTAGTCATATTTTTATATTTTAAAATATAGAGGTTTACAGTTTTTGTAGCCAGTAATATAAGTACCTACAATGAGCTACACGTGTATCACGTACAAGCTTATGAGCTTCAGAATATAATATATAATAGTAACCCTTGTATTATGAGAATGCTTTATCTAGATGACTTAACATATTGAATACATTAAACAACTTCAGTATGTAAACTCAGTTTGGATTCAAACTCTTTGTTATACTCTATCGTACCAATTAAATACCAGTTATTGAATCACCTTTGGATTTTTCAATATGCAATCTGCTAAACAATGGATTAGTCTTGTATTGCAGAGTTAAAAAGCTATTTATACAAGAAATGGTCATAATCCAAGGGTAAACCTTTACTGTATAGATGATTTCAAAGTGAAGTAGATTTATTTTATTTTAAGTTTGTTTCCATAAAAATTGACCAAGTTTATACATTTAGAAATGTTTTTAAACAGAAATGTGATATCATAATTCTCATCTTTCCTCACAGGTAAAAGGAAAAATCCCTTTTAAACGAAAAATGAACCGATAATGAATAAAAAGGACAACAAAATTGGATGTATTAACATGGGTGATCTGGAAAACTTCCGTCAGTTCTAAAAGGATTTTGAATGTGTGAGCCTTACTTTCCCAAAAGTATGGGCAAGTTGATCAATGACTAATTGAAAAATACATATAATTGCTCTTACTCATCATTTTATAATGGGGCTTAAAAACTGAGTTGTAGTTCATATTATATATTAATATGTCGGTATTCCAAATTGTTAAAAGCCTAGCATTTCAGCAAATTAATTTATTAATCATAAAATCTAGTTTAATAACATTAACGTTTAACAAGAAGATAATTTAACACTAAACTGGATAGTGTATTAAATAACACATAACAGCAGAAAAAATCTGTTTTCAAAACTATAACCCAATTAAGATGCGGCTTTTTTGCCGTTATCGTATTCTTTTCTTCATATGTGAACAATTGTTTTTACGAATTTGTAATTAAGCTTGAGTTGCTGCCAAGTATTTTGTCACCTTTTCTTCTACCTTATATATTTTATTTGCTTCTACTGCTCTATTGGCAAGAAGAATTAAAGAAAAGTCACCTGTGCTGAAAATTTGAGCATTACTTTAACCACTTAACAAAAGAAGTAAATGTTAAAAATAAAAAAGGATGTGAAACATCCATAATAAAGCAAGCTATAAATCTACTGAACACTTAACTCTCAGGGGAACATGGTCTCCTTCTTTTATGTCTGCAGGCACAAACAACAATGTGATATCTTGTTTACAAGTTTCTCATGGGATTGCTTGTTGTAGAATATAATTGAACAGTTTATTCTCCAGACTTCTTACATCACTTTAAGACTATTAAAAGTTTACCAAAAACGTTTAATGATACTAATGCCCAATAAGCATTATTAGTTACTCCATGTAGTTTTAATAGGCAAACTACAAACTGTAATAATCGAATTACCATATTGTTCTACTGAAATATATATTTACATTAATAATGTTTTGGAAATCAAAATTATGTATCATCTGATATACTTATCATTACCATACCGTCCTCGTTTGACTTCATTAATGACCTAAAGTTATGTTCATTGCCATAGGATAAACTTGAATTTAAATCGTAATTTATACGAAATCCTGGACTTATTAAAACCACGGACAATGCACAACCTGCCTATTAAAAGCCTGCGTCGACTTTTTGCTGAGTCTGTAACATTCTTGGCAACCTTGGCTTTAGAAATCGCTATCCTAAACTACGTAATAAAAATAATAAAGGCATTATTTCACTTTGACTTGAAGATTCCTATTACATAAAAATATTACATTGGAAGTTTTTAGCCTCTTAGATCAACTTAACTACCTCTTGGTACATCATTAGGTCTCTGACACCTGTCATCTCTAATTTTTTTTGTTTCTAAAACAAAATACCCTAGACTTTTAGCATTTGTGTTCATTCCATGTCAGTCATTTTTATATCTATAGAAGGTATTCAATAGGCTGTTCGCTCTTTCGGCGTACTAATCTCATGTACCTATGATATCACACTATCACCAGTGACTCTCCTGATGTCTAGTATTCCTTGGTGTACCACGCTCGAAGATCACATAGTCTTCGCAAGATCAAAGTATTACGCAAAATAAAGGAACAGATAAATTTTCTCAATGTCCGAATCAACTACTCAAAATAAAAATAGCATTTTATCTGCAGCAGCTTGACATTAACCCTATCCCACCACTTTATTGGAAGTAAGAAATGGCAATACCATCTCACCGCCCTTGGTTAATTTCAAACTATAACATATTGTTTGTAATTGTCTTCCTTCAAAAACAAGTTTCCAATAGCTAGTACGTTAGAACATAACTTCTAAAAATATACCTTTTTCTCGAATGAGACATACAATATTCATCCTACAAAGACCTTTATTTAATTAAGTCTGATGACACGTTCATATTATTTGTATACAAAGTTAGCTTGCACGCGGTTTGGAGTTAAGAGCTTGTTTACGCAAAACAGCAATGAGCTACTTGCAGAACTGTCAGTAATAATTGGACAAGTTTGAATCAACAATAAACTCACACTTAATGTTGCAAACAGCTGCTTCACTCCAAGTTGTAAGTTGTTAGTCTTGAGCTGTAGACAGTTTATAAGTCTATCATTTTACGAGACATGAGATCACAGAGCCTTGTTAACCGTTCACACTGTATTACTATATGCTTTGACTCTCATATACATTACCTTATGTTCTAACTAATGTTATGAACTAATGCTCTTAGTACTATCTTAATGAATAGCAGAAATTGTTTTTTATTTCTAAGCTTTTCACTCAGTGTTCATGTGTTCTACTATATTTAATTGAAAGGATAACAAGATTTTGGACATTTGCCATCGTTATAGTTATAAAAGGTATGTTCCGAGTTAGCGAAAAAGACAGGAGGTCTCGGAAAGCGCGCCCCTCCCAAACTCGGAGCAAATCATAAAAAAACAATCACATGCCACTAGTAGGGAAGAGAGACAAAGAGACAAGATTTCGAGTAAATGATATATAATTAATAGGTGGCAAACATTATTCCATGCAAAATACAATTACATTCAGCACCACGGTGCACCGTGTAACTTAAGAACTAAATAACAACAGATAAAATTCCAAAATAGACAATAACATAATAAATAGAAATAAATAACATAATAAATAAATAATATAATATAATATAGAAATTTGATATATATAATAACAATTTCAGGTACGGCAGTAGTAAATCTAAAAATTTTAACATGTAAATTTTTTTATGAACTGAGGGGAGAGGAAAAAGGTTGTAGAATTTCTAGGCCCACTATTTTTGAAAAGTAATTTTGTTTCAAGTTTGTAGCCGAAAATTAAAAAAAATACTATATTTAAAGCCAATTTTTTTGAAGGAGGGCGGGGGCTTAGTTGCCTCCACGAATCCGAATTAAAGATGAAATCTTCCCCTTCAGGTCATGTAACTAACTAAATAAATACTGGCTAGGTAACTGGCCCTCCTCCAGATCTAACATCTGGCAGCGCTCCCTGCCACCCCAGTCCTCGCAAGTTCAGTATAAAGAAGTAAAAAAAACATTTTTGATCCATCCTTGTTCCATAAGAAATGAAATGGGAGCACTAACACTCCGGTTTGGATGCCGGTCCAATAGCGCTGGCAGGGCGCGGGCATTCAGTTGGCTTCAGTGCTGTGGGCAGACTCGCCGCATCAGTCCCGCTGACGGCACTCACGGGGACCCTATAGAATCCCAAACATAACCAGTAGATATTTAGAAAAATGTTATTGTAACCTGAGAAAATAATAAAAACTTAATTATGTTTGCCACAAAGTATAATAAAATATTTATAATTTTCAACAATTAAAAATAACGATCTGTAACTAACAGTAACCTTTTAAGTATCAAAGACTATTTCCTAAAAATAACTCAAGACACCAAGTATTATTAAAATACACTACTTGAGGGTGACAATATTAAATATTATTTACAAAAACAAATTTTCAAATATATAAACATTTACTTATAGGCTAGAACAGCCATACTAAATGATTTAAGCGTGATAAACAATTACTTGTAACTAATAATTCGCTGGATTTTAATCATTCTATTATAATATTATAATAATTTACATTTTGCTATTAAATATTAATTGTAAGGTAGGCCTAATAATAATTATATAATTTACAAATAATAACAATAC
This sequence comes from Homalodisca vitripennis, assembly GCF_021130785.1. NCBI lineage: Eukaryota > Metazoa > Arthropoda > Insecta > Hemiptera > Cicadellidae > Homalodisca > Homalodisca vitripennis. Next base: position 14,199 of record NW_025784914.1, on the reverse strand, counting down.
ATTAATTTCCCAAATAACAATAATTAAATTCTAATCAGTTCACGCTACTATAAAGGCAATAATTAAATAATAAAATTGAAATCATGAATGTTGCCACCCCAATTTTGCACGCAACACAAAACACGAGGTAACAAAAATTTGCAAAGTCTGTACCGTCTCGCTTACACTAAAAAAATCAAAGTGTGTACACGGAATAAATAATTTCCGTTCGCCGAAACGGATCAGTTAGAAAAGCACTAGAGCAAAAATATAATACTTAATTGGCATAGTTAATAAAATAACAAATTTTAGAACGTGCGATAGACAGGATAGTAGAACACTTTGCGACACGAACGAAACACGTACACGAGGAACACAAGTTACAAAAAATAAATATAAACTACTTATAACTAATCTACGATAATATATGTCTGGGTGGGAGAGAAAAACCGCCAACTAAAATAAGTAAAGAGGGTGAAAAAGACAATTACCTGCCGAAAGTAGTAGAATTAGCCAGCCATGTGGAACGGGACGAGCAGTGAAACAGACAGCAACGCAGTAGCTTCTCCGAAAGTGTCTGACCGCTCCGAACAGTAGCCGGTGCTGGTGCCGGTGCCGGTGCCGGTGAACAGCTGGTCGGTAAATCTAGTCAAGGTCAACCAGCTGACCTCAACCAATCAGTCCAACCAGGCAGAAAATCAATACTCTGACGGAGTGACTCCCCCACCGACTGGACAAGAGTGGCCGAGGTGGGAAAAAATAATAGACAGAAATAAATTGTCCAAACTGAGCCCCGGCCTCAACCTCCCCCACTAAAAAGGGTGCAACCCCAAACAAAACCTCTCCCCCACTGAAAGAAGAACCAACAAGCTCTGGCACAGGATACGGGAAATCGAGAACCCTAACAGGAAACGAAGTCCTGAGCAGGAGGCATACAAAACACGGTCCTCCTGAAATTTTGAGAGGCGCCTCTCTTGGAGAAAGAAGAAAAGAGAAAGAGAGTAAAAACGGACACCACAGGGAAAACCAGGGGTTGATCAGTCCCCGGACACACCCGCAGCCGCACCAGTATCCCGAGCATGACCAGAGGTATCACCACGGAAGGCCTTCAGATGAGAAACGTGGGCCTTCCGCCACAACCTCCCCGATACGGGATCAACCAACTCAGCAGTAACTGGGGAGAGAAAACGAAGAATCCGGTGAGGACCTGTCCACCGATAGCAAAAGTTTGGCTGCCCGTTTATCCACGGCCGAACTGACCGGATGGGCCATTACAAAAGACAAGATCCCCCACCTGGAAGGGGTTAGCAATAATACGTCCCTTATTGAATTTTCTCCTCACCCCTTTCCCTAGACTGTAGGAGCTTAACCCTGACTGCTTCCCAAGTGTCACTCCACATTGGGAGTAACCAGGTACTGGTAGAAGACTATCCAGACTCCAGAGATTAGACAAGGGATCAGAAGGAGGACGACTAAACATGACCTGAAAAGGCGTGGAATCATGACTTCGTGAAGAGCAGAATTGAAGGCTAATCTGAAGCCAGCTCAGGTTTTCATCCCAGGTAGTTTGTTTCTCAGCGTGATAAGCGATGAGGGCGGCTCTGAGATTGCGGTTGAACCGCTCAGCATGAGAAGGCTGGGGGGTAGTAAGGGAGATGTCGTAACATGTTTGATTCATGCCCAAAACAGAAGCGATGATGAAACTCCCTCGACACGAATTGTGTGCCGTTGTCTGAGACAAAGGTGGCGGGCACTCCAAAATTTTGTAGAAGGCGGGACTTGAGTGCCTTGACGGTGAGCGACGCCGTGGCACTCCTAAGAGGAATCAACCAGCAAAACTTAGAGAAAAGCATCCACAGCGACAAGCAGGGAGGTGTTCCCTGACTTGCTACGGGGAAAGGGTCCCACATAGTCAATGAATACTTTTTCAAGAGGCCGCTCCGCCACCTCGGAGGAAAGAAAACCTAATTTTGGTATTTTGTGCAGGTTTACTGACCGAAGCAAAGATGACAAGCTCGTACTCTACCAGCAATGTCTCTGTCCATACTCTTCCAGATAAACTTATCTATATTTTAGCGATGGTGCTTGTGAATCCCTAAATGACCGCCCACGGGAGAACATGAAAAATAGGGAAAAGACCATCGGGTATGAGGGCACTCGGCAGAACAATCTTGGGACCACCACCTCCGCGTCGCGGCACGACAGCAGAGGACACCCTTGGACAAGAAGTAAGGAGAGTGGGCTTCTCCTCCTGGAAGCTCACCAATGATGTTTGTATGACAACTCGGGGTCTTGAAGTTTGGTGAGAGCCAAAACTCTCAAAGGCAGCAGGGAAATCCAACATCACAGTCCCACACAACGGTAGCTTGAGAATCAAAACAGGATCGCTGGGTACTGGGGTGTGATACATTCTAGAAAGAGCATCGGCGACGACGTTTTTGGGTGCCGCGGAATGTGCTGCACCCTGAATTTAAAGCGCCGCAATTTTTTTACAACCAGCGACCAATCTTCCCGAGTTGTCGAGGATGGGCCAATAGCCAGGAAAGAGCCTGATTGTCAGTTTCCAGCAGAAATTCGGAATGCTCTAGGAACCTCCGAAACTTATCCATGCCGAAAAACGACCGCCAGGGGACACTCCAGCTCATAAATAGAAGATTTCTTTTTCCTGAAGGGTCAAAGTCCTAGATGCAAAAGCTATAGGTTGCCGAGCGCCGTCGAACTCTTGAGAAAGCACAGCTTCCTACAGCACAGGATGAGGAGTCAGTCTGCAAGATGAAGGGGGCCTAACTAAAGTCCGGTATTCGCAGCACAGGAGGTTGGATAATTGCCTCCTTAAGCAGTTGAAAGAAGCTCGTTCCTGATCTTCACCCCAAACGAACTTTGCGGTTCTTTCCTTCTTAAAGGCGTCAGAGGGGCGGCCACCTCGGCAAAGTCAGGAATAAACCTACGGTAGAAATTAACCAATGCCGATGAATCTGGCAACACCCTTGGCATCCTTCGGAGGAGGAAAATCCCGAATGCCTTAGGGTCCTGGCAGCGGTTCTATAGATACCCCCTAGACGCACACGAGGTGACCGAGAAACGATATTTCAGACTGGGGCGTAAGACACCTTCTCCGGATTGACTGTAAGGCCAGCCCTACCCAACCTAACCAAGACCTCCTCAAGATGTTTAACGTGTTCCGTGAAAGACTCACTGTAGACCAGAAGGTCATCAAGATAATTAAAGACATACCTTGAACTTCACATCGTGGAAGATGGAGTCAAGCAACCTAGTTAACGTTTGGGCCCCCACAGCTAGCCCCATAGGCACAGATCGGTACTGATTACAAATTCCACGGAACACAGAAGGCCGTGAGAGGACGTGATTCCTTCTTCAACGGAATCTGATGATATGCTTGGTTCAAATTCAAATATAGTGAAAAATTTGGCCTTACCGAACCAATCAAAAGCAGAATGGAGATCGGGGAGAGGCACTGAGTCTATTTCAATTTTGGCCATTAAAGTTTTCTTAGGTCAACCACCATACGATGTTTTCCATTAGGCTTTGGAACCAAGAACGCTGGACTGGCATACGATGAGTTTGAGGGCTCAATAAACTCCTTGATCCAAGAGATCCTTGATGATACCACGCATAACCTCCATCTTTGGAGGAGCCAACTTGTATGGGTGGGAGCGTACTGGAGCTGAGTGTCAGTCAGACGAAATTTCATATTCAATAAGATGGGTAGAGAACCGAGCTTGGGTGTGAGGACATCCGGAAATCTTGAGCAAAAGCTCACGGAGAACCCCAGCTTGCTCCTCATCCAAGTGACCGAACGGGTCTCCTCAGGGGCAGAACCTGCCTCACACTCCACCTCACCAACCTGCGGGTGTCGATTTGAAATTATCAGAAAAGGGGACTGACACTCGCCGATTGAATTTGAAATAAGACGGGCCCGCCTGAAGATCCAGCACCAAACCAGTCTTTTGAATAAAATCCGCCCCCAAAATACAATCCATACTCAGGTCCTGGGCCACAAGGAAGCTCCACACCCATGAAAAAACATTCAACCTTAAACTTGATTGAAGCCTTCCTCGAAATTGGAAGAGGGGAATTAGAAGCAGTCCAGCAAGTTAAAGAAGACTCCTCGGTGTGCTTCACCTCAAACCCAACCTTGAAATGGCTTCAAAAAAACGGGAAGAGATGAGGCTACAGGCTGACCCGGAATCAACTAGGGCCTTTATGCACTGAGTCTCCCACTAAGAGATATTGATATAAGGGCACACCGAAGATGCTGTCCTAAGCCGTAGGTTTTCCCTTTTCTGCTAGGCTCGTAGTGTCCAAACTATTAATCAAATTTTTCGCCACAGAATGGTACTATTTTTTTGAAATTTTTTCTTAGACCTCGGGGGAAACTTCAGATAAAACCCCCCTTTGAATCTAGTTTTTTGGACCAGTGCGATATGTCCTAGGACACTCCCGACGAGTATGACCTCGTTCACCCACAGGCATAGCAGATGGGTTAGACGAAGCACCACCTGAGTAGTGTGGCCCATCTACGGGATTCTGTACGGCCGTGACAGCCCTGGAGGGCTGGATGGAACGATGATTGTTCCTCTCCGCCCTTTGCCGGTCAGCAAACTGCACGCTGCGCGAAGCAATGCACAGACGGTCCAGTTCAGAAAAAGGTGGAAGGGGCGACCAGCAAAAACCAGACGGGACCTCTCTTCAGGATTGAGGACCCTCAAGAATGGTTGGTGACCACAGTACTTTCGGGGATATCGAGCCTTAACACCCTACCAGTGTCCCTCACCTCGGCCCACAAACTTTGCCAAACTCTCTCCGTTGCCCTGAGGGCCTAAAGAATTTCTCCACACGGAGACGTTCCCTCAACGGACCAGGAACAAAGAAATCCAATGCCATCCCTATGAAAATCATCCAGGGTACCACCCCTCTGGAGAACTCGAACCCAGACAGTCACCCAAAGGTGGGCCTACAAAACGGAGAGATGACATGCAGGAAGCTCGCTCCCTGAAGACCAGGCAAGTCCTGCAGTCCGCAGGATCTCAGATAGAAACCGCAGCAAAGCTTCAGTATCCAGACCATCCACCGTTGGTAGTCGCTGCAGCAACGGGGGGTTAAGTGGGTTTGGGAGCTTGTGATACTGAATCAAAGGATCCCGTACATCACAGCTCCCCAGTCCTCCAGATCCAGCAGGCAGGGTCCCGTCCACACCCAGACCACCCCCGACGCCACGCCCACAATCAAAGTCTGCAACAACTGACCCAGGGATCCGGCATTCACCCTTAACCAGCCGCCAGCAGAGTCAACCGCAGACAAGGTTTTTTCAGGAGCCTTTGCTCCCTCGTCCCTCTCGAGTACAGTCAGCAGGCTGTCCACCAAGGTGATGCGTTCCTCCAACCACTCCCTATCACCAGAAACTGGTAAGCTTGGATCTAAGTAGCGACAGCCTCATATGTAGATGGGTAAGCCGGGACAAAATAACCTAGCCCTCTCTCGGCCAGTAGGCGGCGACTCCAACCAGTCCTCCTGACTATTTTCAAAAGTCTCCAACTTAGCTCCAAAATAGGCCTCTGCTTCTGGAACGCCAAATCCCTAGGCCAGGTAGTGTCCAGGTCCATATTATCCCGCAGTTGCTTCCGCATGGACTCGCAGTCCGGAACCCGGAGTAAGCCCACGAGCCAACAACTCAAAATGGAGATCCTCCTTCAACAAGAATTCAGGCACCAGAGAGACAGGCATGATAAATAAATAAAGACACAGACTAACAAGCAACACACTGACTCGAAGTCAACGACTAACAAAGCAATAACTAAGGCGACAAGTAAATAACGCAGTGAAACAACACTCTCAGCAGGGTCCCCAGAATACCTGCCGTCCACGAAACACAGCAGCGAAACCAAAATACCGCAACAAAACACTACGCCCGTACCAGAACAAAAACCAGGAAGAAAAACAACGAAGACAAGATATAACAAAAACACACAAGTAACAATAATCCGAAAATAACGAAACAAGTTTAACACACCTTCCTGTAGATCGGCGATAAATAGCTCAGCGAGACGGCACAGGCGCAGGAAGTCACCAAACTAACTTCAACTCATCCCTCTCACCACCAGTGGCAAAACAAAAACCCCGAGCCCGCAGAGGGTAAAAAAACACGTAACCACGCTCTGCTACCATTTTGTTCCGAGGTTAGCGAAAAAGACAGGAGGGTCTCGGAAAGCGCGCCCCTCCCAAACTCGGAGCAAATCATAAAAAACAACAATCACATGCCCACTAGTGGGAAGAGAGGGACAAAGAGACAAGATTTCGAGTAAAATGATATATAATTAATAGGTGGGCAAACATTTCACATGCAAAATAAAATTACTTCAGCACCACGGTGCACCGTGTAACTTAAGAACTAAATAACAAACAGATAAAATTCCAAAATAGGACAATAAACATAATAAATAGAAATAAAATAACATAATTAAATAAATAAATATAATATAATATAGAAATTTGATATATAAATAACAATTTCAGGTACGGCAGTAGTAAAATTCTAAAAATTTTAACAGGTTAAATTTTTTATGAACTGAGTGGAGGAAAAAAAGGTTGTAGAATTTCATAGGCCCACTATTTTTGAAAAGTAATTTTGTTTTCAAGTTTGTAGCCGAAAATTAAAAAAATATGTATTTAAAGCCAATTTTCGAAGGAGACGGGGGCTTAGTTGCCTCCACGGAATCCGAATTAAAGATGAAATCCTCCCCTTCAGGTCATGTAAACTAACTAAATAAATACTGGCTAGGTACTGGCCCTCCTCCAGATCTAAACATCTGGCAGAGCTCCCTGCACCCCAGTCCTCAGCAAGTTCAGTATAAGAAGTAAAAAAAAACATTTTTGATCCAACCTTGTTCCATAAGAAATGAATGGGAGCACTACACTCCGGTTGGATTGCCGGTCCAATAGCGCTGGCAGGGCGCGGGCATTCAGTTGGCTTCAGTGCTGTGGGCAGACTCGCCGCATCAGTTCCCGCTGACGGCACTCACGGGGACCCTATAGAATCCCAACATAAACCAGTAGATATTTAGAAACAAATGTTATTGTAACCTGAGAAATAATAATAAAAACTTAATTATGTTTGCCACAAAGTATATATAAAAATATTTAAATTTAACAATTAAAAATAACGATCTGTAACTAACAGATACCTTTTAAGTATCAAAGACTATTTCCTAAAAAAATAACTCAAGACACCAAGTATTATAAAATACACTACTTGGTGACAATATTAAATATTATTTACAAAAACAAATTTTCAAATATATAAAACATTTACTTATAGGGCTAGAAACAGCCATACTAAATGATTAAGCGTGATAACAATTACTTGTAAACTATAATTCGCTGGATTTTAATCATTCTATTATAATATTAATAATAATTTACATTTTGCTATTAAATATTAATTGTAAGGTAGGCCTAATAATAATTATATAATTTACAAATAATAACAGAACATTATTTCCCCAAATAACAATAATTAAATTCCAATCAGTTCACGCTACTATAAAGGCAATAATTTAAATAATAAAATTGAAATCATGAATGTTGCCACCCAATTTTGCACGCAACACAAAACACGAGGGGGTAACAAAAAATTTGCAAAGTCTGTACCGTCTCGCTTACACTAAAAAAATCAAAGTGTGTACACGGAATAAATAATTTCCGTTCGCCGAACGGATCAGTTAGAAAGCACTAGAGCAAAAATAAACTTAATTGGCATAGTTAATAAAATAACAAATTTTAGAACGTGCGATAGACAGGATAGAACACTTTGCGACACGAACACGTACACGAGGAACACAAGTTACAAAAATAAATATTAAACTACTTATAACTAATCTACGATAATATATGTCTGGTGGTGGGAGAGAAAAAACCGCCAACTAAATAAGTAAAGAGGGTGGAAAAAGGACAATTACCTGCCGAAAGTAGTAGAATTAGCCAGCCATGTGGAACGGGACGAGCAGTGAACAGACAGCAACGCAGTAGCTTCTTCTCCGAAAGTGTCTGACCGCTCCGAACAGTAGCCGGTGCTGGTGCCGGTGCCGGTGCCGGTGAACAGCTGGTCGGTAAACTAGTCAAGGTCAACCAGCTGACCTCAACCAATCAGTCCAACCAGGCAGAAAAATCCAATACTCTGACGGAGTGACTCCCCCCACCGACTGACAAGAGTGGCCGAGGTGGGAAAAATAATAGACAGAAATAAATTGTCCAAACTGAGCCCCGGCTCAGGTATAACACAACGTTTCGAGAGTTGGAAATCTATCCTCTTAGTCAGGTAGGGAAGGTATTAGGACATGCATAAAGAACAGAAAGGAAGTAAAGAACAGAAAGAAAAAAACTGTTCAAACATACCCAAAACATACTTGGAGTCCAGTCCAGGCGTTGTCCACTGGACACGATGCAAGTCCCGAAAACAAATCACGAGTACACGAGGATCACAATCAAACTCCACCAACACAGGCTACAGTGGGATTTTACTTCCCTTATTTTCTCCTTTCAGTTCTTTTTTATGAATATTAACACCTTCCCCACCTGACGAAGAGTATAGATCCCAATTCTCGAAACGTTGTTATACATTTTGTAACCTATAACGATGGTAAATGTACGATATCCTGTTATCCTTTTTGAACATTCCATCGTCGATTAACAAACATTAAACAAAGAATATTGTACTGTTATTATATAATGTGATACAGTTATTTAGTCGTGTTTGAGAATCTTAGAGCTGGTCGATGTTACTTGAGCAACGTTTTTGACGCGTGCATTGGTAAGATCGGTAGCTCATCAAAACTGAGATATCAAAATATTATGTGGTAGTCCACTTATAAAATTATTTGAAACTCAAATATTCATATAACAACTTTGACAAAGACTGTAAATAGAGTAATCTCGAGTGTGGTGAGTAGAGGCGGGTTTGTGGAAATCTGTAAAATAGTTCAAAAAAGGCTACTGAAAATATATGTTGTCACATTTGTAATAGGAAAACACAAAGACTTACTTACCATCACCTTTCTTTCTTAGACTACTGTTATAACTTTTTATGCATCATTTAGTCCAAAACCAGGTTCACGTCTGATATTTATCGTAATGTCTTTATGTATGCTTTGGCAGTAACAAATTAACTTGAGTAAGGCAGAAGGTAAGAAGTTTTTAGGATTTCGTATGCCATTTATACTAAAGTTTATTTCTATTTAGAATCCAAAATATGCCGTATGTAATAAATTAATTTTCAAGTACAATTGGAACTGGAGAGTAAACAATGACTGTGAGAGTTTTTACTTTCAATACAATATATTTATAAGTGAAGGCAAACCTTGGATTCATGTTAAACATAAAAATTAAAATAAACACAACTTGTATAGCTTAAAACATGTGTTGAACAGTAACAATCCAAATTTTATAGATTTTTCAGTGAGTTTTGTTCACGTGGTATTTATGTAATACTTGTGTAGAAACTTAACTTCTTGGAGCGCCCTTATTTTAAAACCTAGGAGTAATACATATTTTTAGTTTCAGTTTCCAGTGAATCTGATTGTTCTACAATTATAAGACGGCCTTGATGCTAGAATTTTAAAAATTCGTACAAAAATTTTTAAAATCTTGTTTATCGGCCCGTAGAATTGAAAGTGATACAATTAAAAATACCAAATATTTAAAATAACCTTAATATTTCCGTTTATTCCAAATTGTTATTATACTATCGTTGTGGGTTGTTTAGAATAAATATATACCGTGACCTTCTCATACATTTAGAGGTAACTTTTTCCAAGTCCTTATAGCCTACATCTCCAAGAAGAGAAGAAATTTAATTACATTAATCCTTGATTGGAACTTTTAAGCTTTACAAAACGTTAAATTTTAGAGCCGAAAAATTATTCTCTTATAAAAAACCTTTTTTATGCTGATAAAAATGTTCCACAACTTGGTTCTTTTTATGGATAAAATCTATATTAATATCCAAAATAAATATAGTGTGAGTATATTTAATCTTTTTTTCCACTCAAATTTAATGTTTTAAAAGACTGCACCCTAACTGGAAGTATATACGAACATTCGTTATAGGTATCATGAATACAGTTTGTACCTCAGCAGGTACCTTGATTTGTCCATTACTTATTGTAATACCAGCGTAGACAAGTGACTTGAATGTAACTGTTGCAGACTTTCCCCCTATTCCATGTTGTTTACGTCATATAGAAGTAAGCGCCTTCGTCATCGACGTTTTTGAATTCTTTCAGACGAATATGACAGGATTCCAGGAGTACAGTCTGAGACAACGTCAGATTCCAGAGGCTGCACCAAGAGGAAGGTGAACTGGAGCTCGACTCTCTACATTCACATTTAATCAACCCTTCCCACCATAGCTTCGCTATGTGCATATTAATGTTGTTGACTGGTATTCTCTTGACCTGTGGACATTTATTACATATTACTTTAACGTAATTAAGTTCAACTAACCTCTAAATGTGATAACCTCTTTGGATTTGGTAATTTAACCACTAGCAATTACATGGCCACAACAGGTGTGACTGAAATTTCAGTGATTAGAACTATCAACTTATGTTCTAACAAAATGAAGGATGATCTTAGCTTAGCAATTTGTTGATTTAGAAAATTTACCATGCTGCTCAAGTTTAAATATATTAATGTCGTACAGTAAATAAAATTTTTCATTTAAAAGTGCATAACAATTAAAAGGTAAATAACAAATTTAAATATACAACACAATTAAAGAAGTAAATGTTTAGTTGTTATAAAACCAGTGGTGCACCCAGAAATCTTTTTGGGGTGTCCGGAACACCGTAGAGTCCGTAGGTATGGAAACCCCCCAGGTCAGTAGACTTTACGGTAGCCCTCCACATACTGAAAAATTTGTAAAACTTAAGTCCTAAAATAGATACTTTATAGTACTTTCCGAACTAATAAAAGGAGGAAAAGATCAGATTGGAGTGTATAAAGTAAAATAACTACCTCTAATCACCAGGATATAATAAATACAGTTTATATGAAGGGTATTTAACTAAAAAAATAACTAAAACTAAAAACAGACATTGCACAAAATTGTTTAATTTTAAATCCCATATCAAACCAAAGGTAGATCTTGATATTTACTCAAAATTTTAGTATCCAAATTTGAAAATTAACTGAAAAACTAAATAATAGAACTACAATAACGGGAGTTTTGTAGTTTTCTGCATTTCAACACAAAAATTGTTTTCTAACGAAAATTTCACTAAATATACCGGTTTTTGGAGATTTTCAAACCTAACTTCAACTTTGAACAATCATTACTCAGAATCTTGTGATCCGATTTAAACCAAAGAGTTTATGTAAGATATACACCTGTGTACTGTTTTTAAGTATGTAGTTTTTGAAATTTAGAAAGTTATGAAAATGTGTTTTTTATATTCAATTACCACCTTAACTTTTATTCTTGACCGGATGGTCCACAACATTCAGAATGTTCATGTTATGGAGCTCCTAGTTTAACTTTGAAGTCTAGATAGACTTCAAGTGAGTGAGATAGACTGAGACTAGATAGACTGAGTGTGTAATTTTGTAAATTACGTTTTAAAAACTTTTAATTTTTAGCATAGTTTACAATGAGCAGCTTTTTTTTAAATTTATGTAACCGTAAACAGTTCGCTTTAACGCGCAACATCACCAGACTGCCCAGGGCGATTTTGTCTCGTGGTGACAACAAACTAACACACTACAGAAACTGCTGAGAGCTCCACAACTCACTCACTAATGTGACAACTGCTCACGTCGGGACTACTGTAACAGATAATTTGTACCGGATGGAAAATTAACATTTCCTTTTTTGTTGTGAAAAATGTGTGCATTAGTAAAGGAGACTTAGGAATCCCTCCAGTTAAATATTTTAAATTGATTTCCTGTTTCTTATTTTATTTAAACGGGTTGCATTTTTTGTTTCTTGGTTATAGTTATAATCGCCCTTATAATGCAAGTGTTAGTGCACCTTAACTGACTCAACCTTTATATATTCAAACTGAATAAAATACTCTTAAAATAATAGTCGGATATCTACAGCTGTTTTATTTGAATTTTATTTTCAGCTTAGTTTCTGAACATTTCTATCAGAACTACGGATATTTTCAACCATGCAACATTGTTTGTGCCGGGAACCAACAAAATAACGTTCCAGTGGAGTTGTGACACAAACAGAGCGGTGTAACAAATACAGATAAACGCTTTTAAAGTTTGTACCTTTTTATCCCAAGTTTCTCGTGTTTGTTTAGCCCTGAACTGATTTTCTATTAGTAAAAACACGAACATATACTCTTTATAATATCTGTTTAAAGGTTTTACATTTAAATGCCAAGTTTTTCGCGTTTGTTTCAAACTGAAATTATCACCTATTATAAAAATACGAATATCTACTGGTTATGTATGTTTTTAAAGGTTTTACAATTTTGTTCCACATTTTCCGTGTTTGTTTCACTCTGAAATGGTTTTGAATTACTACAGATACGAAATAATCTACTGGTTATATATGTTGATAAAGGTTTTAAATATTTGCCTCCAAGTGTTTCGTGTATGTTTAGTGTTTTCCAAATTTGTCGTGTTTACTTGAGACCGAAATGGTTTTGTGTTACTACAAAAACAAATTATACTGCTTATATGTGTTTTTAAGACTACAATAATTGTTATGTTTGAAATTATTATGATCCTAAAAAGAAAGTGATTTTAATGATTATTAAATTTTTTATACATACACTATTTGCGTTTTATTAGTTAATTCAACCATACTTTAATTGCAATTGTACTGATATTGATGTTTCTACAGTAGTATTGGAGAGTATTGCGCTGTTTTCATCATTATTTTAAGTGCTTTGAAAAGCGCATGATCAATGGCGTTTGTACAATAACAATGGTCACTTTTGTATTGCTCTTAAAATCAATCTTTGTGCGTTATCGTGTGAGACACAGTTGATAGTTGTGATGGTATTACTAAAACAGAAGAAATATTACTTTAAAGCGAAGCTTAAGACACCACTTGGGCATTGACGTGAGATGCAGTACGCTCTATTAGGGTTAATTAAGAAGATCCCATCTGCTTTCCTGAACCATAAATCTTGAAGATAGGAGGCATGTATGGAGGCAACGGGTGAAAAGGATAAACATGGAAAATTTTAAATTTCAACTTTCAAGATCATCTACTTGTAAATTTGTATTCTCAAATTTGGGGCTATTTAATTAATTGTAAAACGAGCTGATTAGAGTAACTATAAGAAACGATGCTTACGTGATTTCCACTTTTTTCATAACTATCACGTTCGTATTAGCAGTTTTCGAGATATATTGATGAATGTGGAGAATTTAATAATATTACAACTATTATTCCAGGGAGAATTAATTATATTTACCTATATTAAGTATGATGTTAGAAAACCATTATCACAGCTCCAGCAATTTATAGATTAGAGAGTGTTAGTATGTAACACGAACTTCTTGAAATCTGGAGATTATGATTAATAACAGAGTTCAAAATCTGGGCCAAAGCTTTATATAACAGAAGGTAGCCTTGAGAGCTTCAATTTAACTGTACTTGCTGAAACTAATACCGCTAATGTGTTGAAGGTATACTCGCTATGATTTCAAGTTTCCAACCTGTACTCTTATAACTTCTCTAATATTTTGTTATGAAAGTTTTTACAGCAAAATTAAAACACCTCTATTAAAGTATAGTAAAATGCTTGATTATATATGTTACAGATTATACAGCACACTAACTTACTAAACTGCAACATACATTACGCTATTGTTATAATATGCTGTAGTGTTAAGAAGGCAGCTAAAATCGTGACTATTTAAGACTGATAAATTGTATTTTCTGAAGAAAACAGGATTTTCCGGACATTTTCCATCGTTCAGTGATACAATACAACTACGTTTTCAAGATCAGCAAATACGATCTCTTTGGTAAATAGCAAAATTAGTGTATGACTACAACCTAGGTTAATGTAAATAAAACATACCAGAGCGTTGTGACGCGCATAAGTCAGGAACCACAACAGCCATGCTGTGTGTCTATTCCATGCACAGTAACTCTAAAAGTGCACTTAGTAAAAACTAAACACGCATGTACACTAAATACTGAAATTAAACGTAATCGGTGAAGATTTTAAGAGGACT
>NW_025784913.1:0-22075 GCF_021130785.1 Homalodisca vitripennis | reverse complement strand
AACCTGAAAAAGATCTTTAATATTTCTAGAACATTTATGTTTTTAAATATAGATAAGTACCTTATCCTAATCACTGAAAATATAAAAACTGCGTTAAAAATATTCTGTAAATCACTATAAATGTAATAAACACGTTGAAAAATAATAAAATATCTTTGTTACACAGAACATGTAATTACATTATATAACAATTACGCTTATTTAATTAATAATTTCACAACTCTAGAGACAATGGCGAAATTCTGCTGAAACTGTAAAAGGCCTAAAGTGTGGCGTAGTTCTGGAGGGATATAAAACATTGTGCATCTTGTGTCCAGGCACCCTTTTGAATGCGTATGTCAAATTCCAGCGCAATAGGTTGAATAGTTAATGGTAAGAAAAGAATTTAAGTATAATTGTACTAAAAGCACAATATTTTATGATAAATAACGATAGTTTTTTTAGTGTGGTCATTGCAATTTTATTTTCAAATTGAAACTATTATATAATAAAAAAAAAGGCTGAGGTCTCTTAGATAACCACTCAACAAACATTATTAACAAGACGCATTAATGCAGACGTTTAACATGTACTTTATTATAATAGTAGGTCTAAACATGGCTGACATGTAACTGCAGTTTACCCTGTTTAGCCGCTTAGAAAAACGGTTATAGTCTTATCTATAACATATATAATATATTATTCTATATATATATAGAGAAAAGGACTTTCATTATATAAAATCCTTTAATATTTCGACTCTTTATGTCGTTTTTTCAAAAAGGGTACATAAAAAAGTGTATATAATGTAAGAATAATTTAAAAGTAAAATATGAATTTTTATAATCAGCTGGACATATTCTATTCTGATTTATACTGTAATTTTTAAACTCTTGGGTATATTAGTACTAATAAGGGCTTTTATATTAAAATTTAAAATTTTAGATTAAATAACATAAAAGGGCGTTCTTACAGCATAAAATTAGAATTAAATATTAACAAATTTTTGTAGTTTTTGTAGTTGTACAGTTTAAAAAATTAATAAAATTTTAATAAAATTATATAAATTTAATTATTGGACAAGTACATTGTTTTAGATTTTGCTAGATTAATTTAGACAATTTTAACAGGTCTTTCTTATTTAATCCCAATAAGGTAATTTTGACTTGTTGGACTAATTGATATGCTTGTTCTAAATTTTCTTAATTGAATTTTTTGAAGAATCGTCTGGTACTTTACAAAAATCTCCCCTTTTAATGTGGGGAACTATTATTAAATATGTTCAGTGTATGAGCCTATGCATGTTGCGAAACCAATGGTCGTATTGTCTGTTGGATGAAGATCCAGTGATTATTCATCCTAAATGTAAAGGGATTTGTGTTAATCCAATAAGTCCTTGGACAAATTTGAAAAGACAACTGATAGATTACATTTTTCGATTTTACAGTTATTGTTATTTGAAATTTTGGTATGTTTTATTAGGTTGTGTACTTGTAAAGGTTTTAGAATGGAGGTTTAAAATTACAGTATAAATCAGAATAGAATATTTCAGCTGATCTATCAAAAATTCATATGTTTACTTTTTTAATTCTTACAATATATACAGTTTTTGTACCTTTTGAAAACGGACATATAAGTCGAAATATTAAAAGGATTTATATGGAAGTCTTTTCTTTCTATTGTTTAAAGAAGCCTCTGAGCATTTATTTTCTGCATACAGTATATAATATATATATATATTATATATATATATATATATATTATATATTACATACATACATACATATGCATTGTATGTACATTATATATGTATATATACATATATATTATAATTTTTTATGATTCCTTCACTGATTATCTTATTATATTAAAGTTAGAATGGATAATCCCGTGTGTATGCCTATCATTAAACTTATACAAATGAGTTGTTAAGTTTGGAATCAAAAAACGTGATTATAAAACAAATCTGATTACCTAATACTATTGGAAATTATAAGTCGAACATTTAATTGCAGGAAATATACCCAATAGCAATACTCATTTCACTAGTAACATGGTAGTGACAATGCATATCCATTGTTCATTGACGTTGTTGTAGGCTTAATTACCGTTTGTTACAGTGTGCTTTGATTAGGTTAATGAGGATCGTGGTGATACTGTGATATCGAGGGATTAATCCAGACTCATATGACACATAGCTCATCTCGGGTCTAATCCAGTTTTCGGCTCTGTTTTTGTTGGGTCTTAATCAGTTTTGAAATAATGTTTAAAGAAATCAAAGCAATGATTTGTTCTATAGTAGAATTCATAACTGCTCTTTGTTTTAGCGAAACATAAAAAATCCGTTAAAGAAAATAGTTTTAACTTAAGAGAAATTTCTTAACTATTAATGGTATATAAAGCGTAGAACTTTTCAAAGCTGTGATTCTATTTTCTCCATCTTGAACACCTTAAGATCTCATGATATTGTTCCTAAATTATACACTTTGTTAGTCTAATTTTGATGTATTTGGTCTCTATATTTCTGATGCACTAAAAAATTTTAATCTATCAGATTATAATTTGGTATGAGGCTCCAGTAAATTGTATATAAACAAATTATATACAGTTTAATTTGAGAATCAAACTAAATCAAGAGGGCGTGTTAAAAAATACAAGCCAATGTCCGGTCCTGATAGGTTCAAGGCCCGCCTCGCAGTACGGAACAGCTTTGCTGCTAGCCTCGGCGAAAACTATTTCACCTCCTCCGCCGTCCGCGAGTCGTCCACCGCCTACGCCGAAAGAAACAAGTTCTGCGGAGCAGTGCGTGCCCTCGATTCATCAGGTACTCCCCTTACAGACTCTATCGTTTTCGCTCCGTACCCCCCCCCCCTATCTTTTTCCGGCCCCCTTCCTCACGATAGGCACCTCCTCCCACCACGGCAATCCTCCACTCATACACGATGCACCCCTCACCACACCCTACGCTCCATCGCAGTTTACGTGTCGCTCCGCCCCACCCCTGCGATCAGTGATGCGCATTTTCTCCCTCGTACCACACGATAATCTCCATCACCCTGTCTCATCATCTCGCTACCACGCCCCCAGCCCCGGTACCTTCCCCCACCTCCCCCCCACTCTAGCCTCGGCCCCACGTTACAGCCTAGAGATTTTAGATCAAGGATTTATTTGGCCAACCGATTCCTTTCTGGTGATCCAGTAAAGTTCCTCTAATATCTATCACCTCCAAGATCCGTGCATTCCTCTGGCGCTAGCTGGTTCTTTAACCGCAAAAAGTTAATATCCAGGATGGCTAAAGCGTATCTCCGGCTACCACCTGCCGCAACCTCTTCTGGAGACCACTTCACCTAATTACACACCACAAGCCCCTGAAACAACGTGTACCATACCAATGACACCGATCACACCTCCGCCTACACCATCCCCGTGCCGCCCATACCAACTCCAGAATGAGGCGAAAACAATTGTCCGTCACTTGCATCACAATTCCATCTGATTTTTACATTACATCCTGGTGGACAATACAATTTTCCACCGAAGGGCCAAAATACGCGTCCTCAGGTTGCCCAAATCTCTGGAAATCGATTTAAATGTATTTTTGTATGTAATGCCAGCTGATTAATCAGTACCTCATCGTACTCATCAAACGATACCCTGGCCGGAACGTGGCTCTTAACGAACTCGTTCGTTTTCGGTAACCCGGTCTTGTAGATGTGCCTAAGGTATTACCTAACCATTACGACTCCGTCCCTATCACGGTACTTACTCGCTTCTTACGCTAAACGTCGATTTGTTTGTTCAGGGATGAGCTGCGAAAGGAGATCGTCCGCAGAGTGTACTTCGGGTGGAGATTTTTTGGAGGATTTTTTGCTCCTTAAGTTTTTACACAGCCCCTTATTTAGAGCCAGTTAGAAGACAGAATAAACCTCAAGAAAGAATTCCGTGTTTTAGGGGGATACATTTAACCCAAGACATCGGAAACACTTCACTTTTGCCTTACAGCCTGTGTTCCCCGACTCCTTATAATATTAAACAAGAGGCATTGAGCTCTACAGGTTGTGTCCGCCTTGAGGTAGCGAATCAAAAAACACTCGAAGCACTTGTCACCAATTCCAAACTTTGAAGGATCCTGGACAATTGACCCATCCGACCTTTTTACGGGCTAATATCAGAAGGCCGCACGACTCCATTAGGTGCACGCTATTAAGGCTGGGTCAGAGAAAACTGTCAGACTCTCTCGTTAAGGGCGGAAGTGAACCTTCTCGGCACCGTCGTGACAAGCTGTCAAGGTCTTCCTTTATAAGGCCGCTATCGATTCTTAGCCTTCAAATGTCCCCCAATCGCTCCAATCACAAACTGTTTATGTAGCATTTAACACATCACGGTTATTGGGTTTCCCCACCTAAAAAGTTACAACAATTACACTCCCGTTCTTGTCTGCTTATGGCACAATCATAGTGCTGAGTCATGAATGTGGATTCTTTAAAACCATATCTCCTTTTATCTGGCCCGCATAAATTCTTGTCAGTCTAATGTGGCCAGGCCTCCAGGCGGAGCCTTCATTGTGGATTTTCGCCCTAAATTTCATGACATATTGTGCGATCTAGCAGGTTTATCACATTAGCTCTCTCTTACTTTAGTGCCCGGTTCTCCTTTTTTCGGGATCTCGTTAGATTGCCAAAAATGTGCTGCAAGGGGAATCACATTGCTGAGAGATCACTAAAAACCTCCCGGCATAAATGTTGTGACATTAGGTGCTCCTCGTTTTAGGCAGGGGCTCCCACTTGTTGTGGGATACCATTGGCGAAAAAAACCGGCATCATGCCGTGCTCTTGCTAAAATCGTCCTCTTTCCTTCTGCGACCTTGGCATGTCTGGAATGGAATTGAGCAAACCATTATTTTCCTCTTCTGGGAAAACCCCTGCTCTTCAGGAAGGAAGTTTTGACGTGGTGATCAAACTCTTTAACAAGAATGAGATAAGGGAAAATGGGCTAGTATGAAGTAAAAAAGAGAGAATGATTTACAAACAAAGAAAATATTGAAAAAACTGGGAGTGGCACCAAAAAACGTAACAACAATAAATTTGACTGTTTTAAATTTACAATAAACATATGTCATACGTGAAATTGTTTTTAAAAACCCAAATAAATTTACACTTCAGTTATAAACAAAAACATGGTGGAAAACCCAGTAGGCATGCGCTGTAGGTGTTTAACGTGAGTTCATTTAAGAGTAATTTTTAGACCGATGTTAGATCAGCTATTAGCGGCTAGGCTACCGCGCCCTCCCTTTCGTCGATTCCTTATGTCCCTCAGCCAATAAGAGAGCGTCATACTTCCAGGTAAATGATGGCAGACTAGCAGGTGGTAGGTATCCTAAAAGTAAATTTCAAAACGGTTCCTCCTCGGTGGGAATTCATCCAAGTCACGACTATACTAGGCTATTAAATAAGGACTTTGTAACAGTATAAAAAACATATTATTATAAACAGTTTGAAATTATAATTTGAACCAAATCATATCTGACCAAAATTAAAAATTCTTTATATAGTAGCTACTACATTGAAGAGGCTCCTTAAAGTTGAGTAAACGGTTGATCATTTATCAATGTGGTTGGTTTAACTCTAGTGTTAACACAACTTTGGGTAGCTGTGTACGGTTCATGCACTGCGGCACCTTGTTTTCCTGGCTAGGGGTTTCATGTCTGTAGTGTATTGGGAAAAGCATGATTTACCTGTCTGGCCCTATTAAACGAAATTCGCAAAATTACTAGATGTTCCAGGGATAGGATGCTGTGACTTTTAGGAATTAGAATATTCCGTTTTAGAGGGCATGCATGTTTTTTTCACAACCGATTATTAACACATTTTATTAAATAAATCGTTAATGTTATGTTATGTTTGTTTTTTTTGTGCTTAATTTAATGTACAATTATGGTTTAAAGGTGGAAAGCGGTGAAATTAACGCAACATCTTATTGATATAATGAACTTCCTTAATAGGTAATATCTATAATCCTT
This sequence comes from Homalodisca vitripennis, assembly GCF_021130785.1. Taxonomy (NCBI): domain Eukaryota; kingdom Metazoa; phylum Arthropoda; class Insecta; order Hemiptera; family Cicadellidae; genus Homalodisca; species Homalodisca vitripennis. Next base: position 16,077 of record NW_025784913.1, on the reverse strand, counting down.
TTCTTTTTAGATTTTAGAATTTAAAATAATGAAATTATAATTTATTGTGTAATATTGTAATTCTATTTTCTAAACATTTCGACTGTATTTGAAAGATTATTTGATTTGTTACATGTATTTAGATGAAAATGAACTTACTATATGTAGATCTCAGATGCGTTCTAGGAACTTCGGTGATCATAAATTTGGGAATATACACAAAAATTTGTTCTCTTATGAGGGAAATTATTTCCACAAAGTGTAAAGTATTTGCTTCAAGTGTATTTATTGTATCGATAATAGTGCCAAAAGATTTAGCAAGTATGTCTATGGGTAACAAAATGTATTAAAAATATTACCGTCCTTATCTATATTAGTTTTGGTACTTTTGTCCTGTGTGGGATTTGAAATGTTTATATCTCAGTGGATGTGTTTTGACGTATTAAACTTTAAACCTTTGATTAATTAAATTAATGGTCCATCCAGTCCAAATATTGGGGGATCTATTTTCTAGGTAGTAAAACCGTTGAAATAAAGGTGGCATTATAATTTTATTATACAAAGTTTCATATATTTAAAACAATTTTCTTTTTTTTTTTCCCCCCCCCCCTCTCTTTATTTAATGTAGGTTATTTAATTTGTTTTTTAATGCTAGAGTAATTAACTGACGGTTTTTTTCTATGAATGTTTTTTATCAGATTTCGCATACATAAACAATATATTTAAATAGTTTAATTTCCTTCATTTCAACTTAAAAATCTCAAAATACCGTGTGTATCAGTATGAAAAGTAAATATGTTTAAATATTTTTAAATTGATACCTCTGTATGTTGTTTAGTAACCACGTTTCCAAAGTTTAAACAGCAGTTTTAGGGAAAATCGCAAAAAAATCACAAATGATGTTTTCTCTTGGTATATGCATATTAAGGATACTCCCTAGAAACTTCAGTGTAAATTTCTTACGTTTCTTTTACACGTTATCTACCCTGATTTAACTCTTTTTTCATGTCTGTAATTTTCTTACGTTTCCGCCGTGTTTTTTATAGAATCCGGATTTCATCGTCTGTTTATTTGTTTCATTACTTTATGTTAGCAAAAACTTAAATTAATTTTTGTTTCTTATACTTAGGATAAATATTTCACGGTTGAAAGTTACTACTGCTGATATAATCATCTAAATGAACAAGTTTTTTGTTTAACAAAACCAGTATTGGGAAGACTTATTTAAGACGGGATTACATTATTTACGTTTAAATTTGTTGTTTGAAATCTTCCTTAGCAAAAAATATTTTCTAAAAATCTATGGTAGAATTGGTTTTTATTAATCGTTTTATAGCATTACGGGTAATTTTTTTTCCCTTTTTGTAGGGTATTACTTTATTTATTTCGACACCTACATTTGCTTCCAACAATGTAAGGGAGTTAGATTATGATCTACAGAGTTTAATGAAAATAAATATATAAAATATGTTTATTTTACAATCCTTGGAAATCCTTTAATATCTCTGGATTAATACTTTTTTGGATAAAGCAAACTGGATGATATATTGGATTAATAACCATGGCGTAGCTGGAACGGGAAAGATTTTTAATATCAGCAGGGGATAACGGGACCAGTATGGTGCAACATTGTATCTCAGGGTCAGTGTTGGGTGTGTCACGACATTTATATTTATGCGAAGATATTCATTTTCACACCTTTATTCTGGTATTATACTCTATTTTACACATTGGCACATTCTTATAATTTGACAGTTTAAGGGAAGGTAAAATATTTCACTTTAAATTAAACGCTTGAATTAAGACCTGTTATCCACTTATTTATTTTCGCATTTATTTCACGTAGTGTAAGACCAAATACAAACTTTAGTTTTAAAAATAAAAATCGAAACGCGATAACCTTTTTTATATTTAATTTTTTTTTCCTATGATAAAATTTAACAATTTAAATAAATATGATAAAAAATCAATGGTGTCAATCTGTAACAACTAAATTGTAAATCTCCAGTTATAATTACTCAAAGCAATTTTAAATGATAAATATATGTTTTTTTCTAAAGGGGCATTTAAAAAGTAATTTATCATATTAACACTTGTTTTTGTATAGCTGTAGGTAATAAAAGAACTATGAAATTTCAATATGTACGTATTTGGAATTAGGAAAGAAATCTTTAATTAAAATCTTTTAATTATCACAAAAATTAAGTAAAAAATAAAACATTAACTTGTTTAAAATAATCGTGCATTAACTATTATTCTACTTTATTAAACTTATTAACAAAAACGCAAGAGGCAGATTGGGTTTTTTAAATATACACGAAGTCTTTAAAATCTACAATTAAGCTTAATCAACGGATTAGTTGATTTTTCATAGCGTTTCATTAAAGATCGACGAATAACCATGGTTAGGACTTCTTATCTGTGGTAGAAATTTAAAAATTTCATATTAAATCTACCAATTTTTAGAAGGAATTATTTTTCAACCATAACTTGCCACGTATATTCAATATTTGTACTAAGTTAGGTTTTCATCATGTATTTGAAATAATAATTTTTTTTAATATAAAATAGATATGGTCGCTATACTTATAACCTTACTTTTTACTTATTGTTGTTTTTTTTACCTTTTTATCTAAAAATGTCACATAATAAAATCTCTAATGATTTATACTGTTGGTTTAATAAAATTGCAGAACCAAAGTCTGTAGACTAATTGAATTTATTCCCAGTATTTTATCGTTTGGATAGCATTGTTACACCTAAAGGCATATGTAAATATATTTCGCTATACTAAGTTAAATTCATGATGATGACATGCATCATCATGATTTCGGCGAATGGATGAAAAAAAAACGGTTTTGGGTGGAGTTATATGACTGTGTTTAGTAATGTATAAATACAAGAAATTTAAACATTTACGTCAAATTTATTTGTGGTAGGGTATAATTATATGCTCCCATGCGTGGTCTTAATATAAAAAATTTAAAACATTTGCCACTTTATGCGAAAATAGAGTGAACAGAAACTCAAGGTTATTTGGGTCTAGATAGTTTAAGTTCTTAAAAATCCTCACTACGAAACTTATTATTATTATTAAGAAATTATCATTGAATTCCCCACACATGAAGACGTTGACTGAGAAACTTTAACGTCGGAGGATATTGCCTCCACATTTAGTTTACACATAAAGACTTAAAAGTTCGTAGTCCAAAAAGAACGGGGTAAACTCGGATGGGCAAAATGTAACACAAAACTTGGCCTAAAATTAACTTACTATTGAGGTTAGCCCTTTATCGAGGCAACTTATTTCACGGCTATGTATAGTCTTCGTCGGAATTACCTCACAACTTGTATATTTTTTAATGGAAGATAAAACGATATTACAGATCATTGTATGTACTTACATATATATATTTTTATAATACATTAAAAATAGCTGTCTCGCATGAAAGGTCTAACAATATATTACGATAACTATTAATTTTACTAATAGAAAAAAGCGCGCGAGCCCTTCCCGGGCGGTGGGGGTCCTCCCAAGAGGCGAGAAGCGGCCATCCCGTCGCACAAAAAAACTGGCATTCCACTAATGGAGGTTTTATTGATTTTAAAGGAAATCATAGAAAATTGAGCGAGTGCGGGGCCTGCCTTTCTCTATGTTTTCACTTATAACTGAGTATCAGGGAGTGCAGAGAAGGATAGAGGTTCGTTAGCAAATCTTTGGAGATCACATGTTGCGTTAAACTGTCCCAATATTGCCCAAAACCGACCTGTTTGCGTGTTTAAATGAGACTAGCATCAGGAGTGCAGGGAGGAAACTGTTTTAGCAATGTTTCTTGTTATACTTACAGGGATTGCACTGGTTGAGACTTACCTTCTAGCCACGTAAAACCAAGATTAAATTCCCTTCGTTATATATTATTAGCCATGTTTTAATGAATTCGTACGATAATAATATTTTTAATTGATTATTGATATAATTAGTGGTAATTATTTCAACTGTCAATTTAAAGAAAACAAAAAATTTGAAATTAAAAAAATTTTATACTTGGTCTTAATTACGTAATGGTGACATTAAATTGTACCATCGGTTTAGTTATAGCATCCTATGACCCTGAATAAATAAATGACAAAGTTTTATTATAATATTGTCTTTTATAAGATATAAGATACTTAAACATATGATAAAAAGAGTTAACACCCTTTTAAAAGTAAAGTAATAAAACATCAGTGGAAAATATTTTATTTTTAAAATGAAAATAAAAGAACCCAAAAAATGTTCCCCTTTTTGTTTTAAAAAAAAAGGGTTTTTTTTTAAAAAATTTTAAAAATTTAATTATTTTAAAAGTATAATTTTTTTTTTTAAAATCAGTTTTTGAAATTTATAAATAAAAAAAAACGAAAGAAGTGTTAAAAATTTTTTGGATTTCAAATTATTGTTCAAAATCGGCCATTAAACGTTGTACATAGTGCAGGGGGGGGGGGGGGGGGGGGGGGGGGGTTTTTTTTTTTGGGCGAAAAAATTATTTGGGGGGGGGGGGGGGGGGGGTGGGGGGGGGGGGGGGGGGGGGGGGGGGGGGGGGGGGGGGGGGGGGGGGGGGGGGGGGGGGGGGGGGGGGGGGGGGGGGGGGGGGGGGGGGGGGGGGGGGGGGGGGGGGGGGGGGGGGGGGTTTTGTTTTTTTGGGGGGGGGGGGGGGGGGGGGGGGGGGGGGGGGGGGGGGGGGGTCCCAAAAAGACCAATGGTACTGTATTCCATCACGTGACCTAAACGTGTCATGTTTTTTTCTGCTGTCACTGTGATACCGTTATCCAAAAGCATTTTTTATTTATAAATTTTAATTAATGGTACATTAGCATTAGGAGGGAAGTTAATGTTGATTTTTTTCACCTGAAAATGCAAAAAAAAAAGCAGAGACAACAAGAATTGGAAATTACCAAACGAAATGAAAGGGTAAGAAACTTATTTTATATTTTATGATTTCTCTTTAAAACCGTTAAAATCATAGTAATAATAACCTAAATGTATAACCCAATTTTTATTTCCTAAAATTATGTTATTTTAAATAACCGTCATTTTTATGATAACATTTCAAAAATTTTGTTGTTTTTTTTTAGGTACACCCCAAAGGCCATCCCCAAAAACTACCCAAGTGTGGTCACGGGGGAAAGTGTCGAACTGCAGCCTACGACAATGGTAGACTTTAAAGGAGTTTCATGCTGCATTTTATCCCGTAAAACAAGAGACCCCAGGATGCTTTATCTTAAAATATGCAGTGTCTCAACCCAGTCCGATCCCCCCTATTTTGGGGGGCCCGAGGTAAGAAAACCCATTAAATAAAAAATACTTTGAAAAAAAAACAATTTTGGAAACCCGAATTAAATTTTGAGAAGAGCATTTTTGGGGATTTTTTGGAAAACCCAAGAAGAGTAGAAGGGGTTTTTTTACTCGTTTTAAAAGGAAAGGGTTGATTCCCAGTCGAAAAAAAGAGGGGGTTTTCCGGAAAGACTCCAAGTAAAAAGAAAAATGAATTGTTATTGGTTTTTATTAAAAAATTTAAAAGGGGACTCGAATAAATTTGTCTCAAAAAAAAGCAGACGAATGTCCCTTGATTCAGTCTAAGTATCGAAAAAATTTGGAGGATGTATAAAGAATTCGTTGAACATAAAAAAAAGCAACCATCTCTGTTTAAAGCTTTTTTTTTTCAAGTTTAATTTAATTTTTTAAAACCCCTTTTACAAGTATGTCTACTTGTTTGAGCTAAGTGAAAAATTAAAGAAAAAAAGGGAAAGTAAAGTCGTTTTTAAAAAACTAGTGATTTCCCCATAAACGTCCCCAAAGCTTTTTTTACACTTTTGAAACAAAGGACCCCGGTTTTGTAAAAATATCTTTCGATATGCAGCAATTTACCTTTGCCCCAAGTTCCCAGATCAGATTTTTATATTCACGACAACTCATTGTTTTAATTTAACAGTAGTATCGGGAACATTTTGGGGCAAGAATACTCTCGACAAAAAAAAAGTTTTATTTAACAGGGATGAAAATGAAATGTGCAAGCCTTTCCAATGAGTTGCATCGCAGTCTTCCTGAGTTGATAGAAAGCTAACAAAAGGGAGAATTGACAGGTTTTTTACAAGTTTGGACTGCGGCTGCGGTGGACAAAATAAAACGTTTTTGTTTGCCCCATTGTTTATTTTGGTTATCCGAGCCCAGCAAAATATTAGGATGAAAATTATATATCCCATTACAGGCCATTCATTTAGCCCATGACGGGGTTTTTGGGGGCATTAAAGAAAAATAAAAAGAAAGAGAAGTTTTGGTCAAAGTTGAAGAAATCCATGAATCATTTTCGGTCAGGTACAGTGAAAAAAGTGGGAGAACTTTGGGGAAAATTTGATGGAAAACACAGACAAAAGAGTATATTAAAAAAAATAAGGACCTCCATTTTAAAAATCTCGTTAAGAAGACTAGTTCTGACTAAAACAAAAACCCCAAATGTATCAAGGTTCAAGGTGAGTGACGTCTTACATGACTGCTAACTCTTAAGGTTAAAAAAACCCGGGCCCAAACCTGAAACGATAAACCCAGTTCGTTAAGTTTGGGAGTAAAAGGCCCAATCAGCAAATTGAAGGACTTTAAAAAAGCTTCTACAAAATTTTTTATGGAAAATAAAGGGAAAGGGGAGATGGGTCATTAAGTGGTAAAAGGACATTTTTGACAAAAATGATGGACTTCCCGAAAAACCCCCATAAATTTCCCAAAAAAAATGTGAATTTTGGGTTTAATAACGAACTGAAGAAGAATTAATAAAATTTTGTGAACGTGCACGCAGATTTAAATGGGCCCTACTTAAGGTAAATCTTTTCTAAAAACCATTGACTCAAAAAATTGGTGCTTTGTTTTTTTTTTTGATTTTTTTTTTAATGTTTTGTCAGTAAGATTTTTTTAAAAAAATTTTTTCCCTTTTGATTTTAAAAATTCAATTGAACTATTGTTTTGGGGTTTTGTTTTTAATTAAACGCCTAAACACACTCATTTAGTTACAATATTAACACAAAATTCTAGTTAAATAAGTTTGATAAAGACCGAATTTGTTAAAAAACAGGGCCCGGGCCAAAAATTTGGGTTTAAAAAACCCCGGCCAGCCCCTTTTTATTTTTAAATATCTAAAAAATCTTGTTTGTTGTAATACATCATGTAAAATTTTAATTTCAGTTGATCTCAACTTACAAAAAAAAACCAGGTTTAATAGATGTTAAATCATTAGAAACTTTTTTGCTCTTCTGAAATTTTTGTAAAATGGACCGGCCCGTGTTTTAAAAGACTACTTTAATATTTTTTCCCCTTTATTTATAGGTAAATAAAAACTAAAAATTTTGGAAATTTTTTTAAATGGATGGACCCCAACAAGGGGCGTTCCCTTCATTTATGTATGGTTTTTTAGTGTCTTTGGGGAAAAAAAATGATAAACAAAACTTCTTTCCAGACTACATTTTATATGTAACGGGCAGAGAGATCTTTAGTCCTATGTGTTTTATGTTTTTATTTTTTTTTTTAGAACGCCAAGTTCTAAAAATGTATGGGATATCTTAGACCGGACGTAGATAATAATTGCGAAGGAAAAAAAGTTTTTGACTAGAGTGGATTCGAAACTTTTAGTCAAATGAAAATTTTTTTTTGATCGAGGGTTGATAAGATAAACCTTACTGTGGTGTCAAAATGTGTTGATTAGCCCAAAAATTTATTCCCTCTCCGCGAAAACTTTAAAACAGTAAAATTGTATTAACCCTATGATCACCAAACCATGGTCACGAAATAAAAAGGGAGGGATATTAACCAAATTTCTACTAAAAATTTTTGGGGACCATCAATGGGCCTACTTCATAGTATTTTTAAAAAGAAGGGACCTTCTTCGATTTTAAAAAGTGGACGAAGTCGCGTGAACTGTAATACGGTATATATAATCTTATACTTTATTCCATTTACTTTAAAAAGCTGAGTAACTGAATTACCCCAAATTCAGTTAAAAGATCATTGACTATTTTTTTTCGATACGTCAGGAATGTGTAGTCATTTCGTGTTGGGGAATCTCTTTTTATGAAATAAATTGCGATTTCAAAAAATAAAAAATTTAACCTAAAAAATTTTAATGATGGCAAACATCAGTTTTCAGACTAAAGATCCCCTAGTGAGTTCAGCACAGTTGGCAGGTAGGCCGGGGTGCCGGTAGGGGGGCAGGGTCGCCTTTTTTAGGTGCGCGTATTTCTTTGTTATCTCTGGGGTTTTAAAAGGGGCGACAAACTAAAGGGTTAGTAAAAGCATTGTATCCAATTTAAAAAGGGAATGGCGATGAAAGATCCCGCCCCGGCCCCGCTAAAAAATTTTGAAACAAAAATAATTTCGAAAGCAATTATAGTGTAGTAGTTTGCCAATTTATTTAAAAATTTTAACTTTGTATACATTGTGATAGATAGTCAAGTTTTAGAAAAATTTGTAAGGTAAACAGTTTTTAAAATCAATACTAGGCTATTTTTTCGGGGGGTTCAATAAATTTTTTAATATTGTTAAAATTAAAGGATGTTTAAAAATATTAAAAATTTTAATTTTTTTTTAGGGGCAGAAAAATTTGTAGACGAAAAATATTACCCGATCATTTTCAACGTTCATTTTTAAAAGTAGGTTTTTATGATAACCCTTAAGAAAATTTTTGTGAGGAAAAATAATGAATAGAATAAACAATACACACAACAATACAAAGTAAACGTTACATAAAATGTAAGTGTTGTACTATGAACAAAAATTTATCTGGAATTTAATCTAAGAGTTTAAAAAAAACCGTATTTAAAGTATCAATTATTTTTATTATTTTAATGCCCAATTAATCAATTTTTTAAAAGTCAGTATTTAAAGTGAATCAATGAATATCGGGGGATGAGAACTTTTGTGGCCCAAAATATAAATAGGGCAAAAACAAAGGGCTTAATTTGTAATTACATTTTTCTTAACCGTAAGTAAGTGAGGGTTGGAAAAATTCGGGGGTAAAAGGGGTTTTTTGGCAATTGGGGTTAAAAAGGGCAAGAGGTTTCCCAATTTTAGTTTGAGAAAAAAGGATACGAGGAAATACAAAACCTTTTTTAAAGACCCCTTTTTTTCCCAAACCCCTATTCGTTTTCATTTGGTTTAAAATCTTAGATCGGTACAAATTGGCCTGTGAACACAAATGCACGGAGAAAATGGGCCAAGATTGAACTAAAATTTTTGACTTTAAAGGCGTTTGCGGCTTAAAGTTTAAAATACGAGAATAGTTTATGGGGCCTTCTGGTTCAGCAATTAATTTTTCCCATTTGACTGGATTTTAGCTAAGAGTTTTTGGGATATCCCTACAGAGCATGGGAAAAAAAGTCGCACTGGGCAGTATTTTGAATTGTTTGTGAAAATAAAAAAAGACCGACCCCCAAGTCAGAATTTTAAGTTGTTTAGGGGGTTTAATTTTCTCAGGAGTAAATGGTCTACCAGGAAATTTTGGGGGGGGGGGGTGGGGGTTATTGTAACCGGGGATAAACACACGTGGAGGGTTCTTTTGGAGGTATTGGTTTGTGAGATAAAAAACAAAATTTCTTATCCCCAATTAGTATTTACCTTCCTTTTTTAAAAAGCTAGCCAATTCACGTGTGCTCTAAAGGCCCCGTTTTTTGGTCGTCGTTTACGTTTATGAAAAATTTATTTTTCTAAAATAACAACAAAAAAATTGGGATAAAAATTTTAAAAAAAAAGGTAAAATATTAATTCACATTTAGTCTTAAATTAATTACTGCAATTAAACATACAATTCACAAAAATTACTAAATTTAAAAGAATAAAATACAAAACAAGTTTAAATTTTTGGCAAATAAAATTCAAAAAAATGCCTTTTGAATAATGTTTGTTTTTTAAGTATGTTTAACACAAATTAAAAATTGTAATTAATAAGATTAAATTTTATTTTTTTAAACCAAACCCCTTAATATTTTTTCAAACAATAGATTTGTACAAAAAATTTTCAAAGATTTTCGGAAAAATTTAACTTTTTTAGACCCCCTAAAACGATTTAAATTTTTGTAAAAAATGTCAAATTTGGCTTGGGTACTTTCCCAAAAGTTTTTTATACCTAAATTTTTTTGTTTTTAGTTATTTTTATTTATTCGGATTCCCCCCTTTTTTCTTTAAAAAAATTTTAAAATTTTTGTACAAACAAAAATTTTTGAGGGGGAAAACTTAAATCTACAAAAAAAGGCCCAAAAGGTTCAAAATTTTCTTTTTCGTTTAATTAATGTAATAATTTTTTTTTGCTTGTAAAACTGGTTTCAAATTTTTGTCAAAATCCCACCCCCCAAAAGAAAATTTCCAAAAATCCAATCTACTGTTTACTAATGAAAAATGCAAAATTTTAAACATCTTTTGTGCAATGTTTTTTCAAAAAAAAAACATTTGTGTTTGTATAATGTTTTCTTAAAAATTTCAATGTGTTTTTCCAATTTACCTCCCTGCTAAAAATTACTCCCCAAAATTAAACTAAGCCTGGACACAATTGCCCCTTATTTCGCAATGTGTATTTTTAAAAAAACCATACATTTATATTAATTTATTTCAAATTTTGCTCACTTATTAAATTGAAATTTTTGTATTTTGTTTTTTTAGGATTAAAGCATACAATTTCTTTTAAACCCCCATTGAATGGGTTCAAGCTGAATTCATGGCTTCTACTTTTAGTCCAAATATTTTTTCGTAACAAAGAGTGTTTTCCCCAAAAAATGTTAATTTTCCCTTTAATTTTAAAATTACAAAGATCATTAATGTAAAAAAAAAAGAATCTCCCAAACTGACTTGGGGGATCCACTACTGTTTAAAAATTTCACAAAAACGTTGTTAATTTTTCAATTGACTCCCCTTTTGAAAATAACTTTCAAACCCGGAATAAATTTCCTTACCCCGTAATTATAACTTTTCCCAAAAAAATTTTTGGATTACAGTGTCAAATGTTTTTTTTTGTCTAAGAAAATTTCCCCTTACTTTTTTTTGGAATTTAAGGGGAATTTAAAACTAAACCATGAAAATTTTAAAGCTACCTCTGTATCAACCCTTCCCAAATCTAACTGATTTTTGTCAAAATTTTTTAGCCGTGTTTGGGTTGGTGGGATCTTTCTGCCACAAGGTTTTTTTTTAGATCTCAATTTAAATTGTTCAACTCGGGATAAGAGGTTGTGTTGTCTGGTTTTCCGTGTCCGAGGGTTCCCCTCAGGGCCCTATCCCTATACGGCACCATAATAATGAAAAGACGATTTTTTCATCTTTAAAAAACCCTTTTTAATTTTCAGGATCTTCTGCTCTGAGCCCCGTTCAAATCACTTATCATTGATTGATTTAATAAATCGTTAAGAATGTCCTCTTGACCTACAAAAAAATTTACCCCGATCTGGGGAAAAACGTTTTAAATATTTATGTCTTTAAATTTACAAAAAATTAGACCTAAAAAAAAAACCAAAACCCAAAAAGCACTTAAAAAAAACACCAAAAACATACCAAAAGGAGGGGTCTTTTGGACCCCCGGCCTAAAATTCTGAACTAAAATCAAAAATAAAAGTTATGGCATTCATTTTTGACTGCAGAATAGCCCCCGAGAATAGCTAGAACAGGAGCGCTACCTCAGTGTAAGTTTGTAAAAAAATTTTTTTAAACAGTGTTGGGTCTAAAAAAAAGTTTTGTTACTTTTGTTTTTTCATTGCATACCTATTTTATCGGAACTTAAAAAAAATTACTTCTAACGTTATTGTAATATTTAAAAAGTTTTTTTTTCTATTCTAAATTTTAAGTGATATCAATGGAATTTCGGTATGCGAACGTTTTGTGGCCCCCAACCGTATCGATGGACAAAATGTAAGGGCAATTTGTGGTCAGCATATCAAGTCTTCAGATTATAGACAAAAGTTTTTTCCGTAGACTTAAAAACGTTTGGGGGTTTAAAAGGATATTTCATAGCCTAATGTACAAGATTGAAGACCCCCTATCTTCGCCTAGAAACAATATTAAATGGTAAAAAAACCTTTTTCCCTTTTAAAAAAAAAAGATTTCAAGACTATTTTTTGAAGGGGTTTAATTCGAAAAAAAAATTTCAATTTTTTTTTAAAAAAAAGTTTGAAAATTGAAGTCTTCTACAATACAAAATTTAAAAAAATTCAATAAAACAGTGTGTTTTGAAGAAAAAGTTTCTTTGAAATGGGGATTAAAATTCACGGGAAAAAAAAGATTATTTCACGATAGCCGGACAATTTTCTGGGTTTTTCTTGTTAGATGTCCAAAAGGTCACGCAAAATCCTGGGAAAAATCACGGAAATTTAAATAAACTTACGGATACCGCCAAATTCGGGTCATGACTTTTTTACAGATACTTTTTGTAAAACGATCGAAAACGGGTATAAAAAAAAATAGACAGCCCCACAATGCTACAACCTTTTATAGCAAAATCATTAATTGTTGGGGGTTTTATAACGTCTTGCATGTTAGCCCACGGGGAGTTTTATAGTTGATTACATTCTTTCTATCGGATAGCATGAATGTAGTGTTGGTTTGAACAAGTAACCAATGTTATTGATAGGTGAAAGGGAAAAAGGGGTGTTGTTCTAAGGGTTTTAAAATTCTTCGATTCATTTCAGTTCATTTCATCCCGCATTGCTGGACATTCCCAAGAGGAAAATTTGCCGGATTTGAAGAATTTCTACTTTCCCCGATGCAAAATTAAACCCCCCGCGTCTTTTTGGTTCTAGTCTTTAAATAAAAAAATAAAAAACTCCCCATAAATAAAAAAAAAAATTTTTGAGGAGCGGTTTTTCGATTGGGGAAGCAACAATAAAATTACAATCAATAAAGTTACACAAAAAAACAAATTTTTTAAAACTGTGCTTTTTTATAGGCAGGCCCGCCATGTTGCTAATCAAAAAATGTAGTGGATCTTTAAACATTGTTTTAAAAAGATAGTTATGTGGGTCAAACCAAACTAATAAGACCAATTTACGCTTGACTTTAATATTAAAATGCAAGTTTCTTAACCGCAAGCTATCACAGTTTTTTGGTAAAAAGAATTATTTTAGTTTTATCGATATTTTTGGCAATATTTTTTATAAAATTTTTTTCGAAATTTTTATATTGTTGATTTGGTTCGCGTGCTTTTAGAATGTTCACATTTTCCCTTTTTCGTTGCCCGTGGTTGCACGCGAAATTTCCTGCTGAATAACAGAGACGCCATGGCATATAATATTTAAAACGCGTACCAGACACTCCTGTGATGGTTAGTGGAAAATATTCTAATGCGATCCAAGAGGTGGGTGTGAAACACTTTTATTTTGCCTTCGAGAAAATCACTAGAATTAATGTTTCATATTCCATTTTATTTAAAAGTAAACCGTTGTTTTCAGGCTAATTGTAGCACTTCATATGGAAAATGATAATAACTGTCAAGTGCCATTTCACTTCAGATTTCGTTTCGTAAAGATTTTAATTATTAGCATGAATTCTTCAATATGTTGGGCAATTCTTTTAGCCTCTCATTGTTGTAAACCATCATCGGACTGCAACGAATATTAAAAACCCATAATTAGCCAAATTGTTTTCAACCTTCCTCGAGATTAACGCTTACCAACACAACAACATTAACATTTAGTTATCAATTTTTTATAGCAGTACGCATATCCCTAGTAAAATCTAAAAAGCAACATAGAACATGCTTCAAAAAAGGATGTATGTATATATCGATATCACACACTTCAACACAGTCTTGTGAATATTGCAAGGCCAAATCCTGCTAAGGCCCAAGACGGCCGATGCGACGTGCCGCTGGACAAAGGAAGGCCATCTGGAGGGGTTTATGGTCTTATTTTTTTCACCAGTAGAGATATTATTCTAATTTATGAGGGTTGCAGGTGTTCTTCAGTTGCTCCCGATCTACAAAAATTGGTCTTTCGCTTCATTTCCAGAATTTTTGAAACGTTACAATTACTACCAACACAAGAACTCCTTACTGTCTTAGTAGGTTTTCTTATCAACCCATTCATAAGTTAAACCTACATAAAGTACTCATTCAAAAATAAGAAGTAATGAAATGTGTTACACTTGTATTTATAGTTAATTATTTAAATATCTTTTATAATTTGTTAAGTAAAACAAAGTTTTATAAAATATTTCAAAATTGTATCAATTTATCTTCAACCACGCGTTTAAAATTATATGATAAGCAACCATAAAAATTGCACCTTTTAATCAATTCTTGAAGATAAATTTTTGAAACATACAGTTTGTGCTATTTTGAAATGGTAAAAGACAACTCATCTACTAATATGAAATCTTCGGAGTCGATTTTTTTATATTTCGCAAACAATATTATGATCAATGTAAAGTCATCCAGAATTCTTAATACACATTACCAGTTCAGAGGTATTTGCAATCTACGCACGTGTGATGTTTGCCACGTGGCGTTTTTTATTAACGGCTTTATATAGTTTCATGCTCACAAATTACATTCGTAGGCTACACAGTTTTTAAATAATATTTTCTGTTCACTAGGGATATATCTTTGTTACGTCACCGATCATAGGATGATCCACTTGCACTAGCCAAAAGTAACATAGTCACTTTTGATGCTCTTTATGACAAACACATGTATAGGAAGCGTCCTATAATTTATTTTTGTTCTTATTCGCACACATCAAAATCAAGAACCAAACGTGTAAGTGATCCGTTCCTCCTAGGTACAATTTTAGAGATGGTTTCTTAGTCTACCTTTACCTGATGAATTAAAAGACCTTTTTACCTTTTACCTTTTTACAATTTAGCATCCTGTACATTTAAGTTTCATTAATTTTTTAATTTAACTAACCCAGTTTTCCGATTGGCCGATCTCCCAGTTGCTGCAACAAATCTCGTTAACATTGTAAATACGTGTGAACTTGAAACACTGTTTAGGCATGTTTTAAGTCCCATGGTCATTGGAAATTTTTAATTTATTTTTGCAATTCGTTTATAAAATGAACACCTGCCTTCAAGGACAAGTGCTATAGACCATGGTGCTATGTATTCCGGTCGGTAATTTACCTTGCCTCATACGAATTTATATCTCGGCCAACAATCGAGGCATACAATACAGAGTGCTTTTCTAAAATATAGGGATTCAGTAGAGTCATCAACAGTAGTTTTTTGGAAAACACTGGAAATCAAATAAACGATTGCAAATTGTCGTTCTTATCATTTAAGCACCCAAAATTTGGTTATTCACACAAGCAAACCACATAAACACTCCATAATAGAAAGGTGGAAGTTAATCGGTCCATAATATGCCATGATCAGATCCTGAGTAGGGAATTATTTCAATAACTACTTCAAGACATTAATGCATGAGGATAATTTTGCTAAAAAATGATACTTATGGCCATTCAATGTTAACCTTTGAATGTTTATCATGAAATTTCAAATATCAAATTCTTTTTCTACGAAGTGTCTAAATGACGGCAAAATACGGTCCTACAGAGTGCAAGGTCAAGTTCACAGAATGCTTTTTAACAGATTAAATACAATTTTGTTGAAATTAAAAAACGTAGCATCATCATATTGTACTACTCTTCTGTGCAATAATGATGACCCAATGTCATTACCAGATATTAGAAAAAAATTGGTCTAAGAATTGATAAAAGTGCGTTTACAACTGTAGTAGAGTAACATGTTACCAGAATTACATTAAAAACATAAAACCAATATTTTAATACACTTTATTGTTTTGTGAGGCCTTTCGATATCCAGATTTGGATATCGAAAGGCCTCACAAAACAATAACATGTATTAAATATTGGTTTTATGTTTTTAATGTAATTTAACAGTGACCAATATAAGCTCCATCTACAGCATGTTACCAGAAGTGTAAATTCACCTTATTACAATCAGATTAATTTAACAACAATTCTTCAACGCGTTTTTTACACAGTAAAAATTATTTTTCGTTTATACTGTAAAATAAAAACAAACATCTGAGAACACAGGTAAGTAAAATACGGCTGCAATTTTTTTTCCCTTTTTATTACCAA
>NW_025784912.1:0-6155 GCF_021130785.1 Homalodisca vitripennis | reverse complement strand
GTGCTAAGGTACTTGAGCACTTTGCCGCACCAATAGAACAATCGTTGTTACTTTTCCACCAAAGTTTATAACTACACATTGCCGAGCACAAACTGCCGTAGGTCGCATGCCTGTCGGTGGTCATTACGCAAACATTGTTTAGTGTGTTACTGATGCACGACATTACTGATTATCCCAATAACTGATCACATCGTGCTAAGGTACTTGAGCCTTTGCCGCACCAATAGAACAATCGTTGTTACCTTTCCACCACAGATTATAACTACACATTGCCGAGCACAAACTGCGGTAGGTCGCATGCCTGTCGGTGGTCATTACGCAAACATTGTTTAGTGTGTTACTGATGCACGACATTACTGATTATCCCAATAACTGATCACATCGTGCTAAGGTACTTGAGCCTTTGCCGCACCAATAGAACAATCGTTGTTACTTTTCCACCAAAGTTTATAAACTACACATTGCCGAGCACAAACTGCCGTAGGTCGCATGCCTGTCGGTGGTCATTACGCAAACATTGTTTAGTGTGTTACTGATGCACGACATTACTGATTATCCCAATAACTGATCACATCGTGCTAAGGTACTTGAGCCTTTGCCGCACCAATAGAACAATCGTTGTTACTTTTCCACCAAAGTTTATAACTACACATTGCCGAGCACAAACTGCCGTAGGTCGCATGCCTGTCGGTGGTCATTACGCAAAACATTGTTTAGTGTGTTACTGATGCACGACATTACTGATTATCCCAATAAACTGATCACATCGTGCTAAGGTACTTGAGCCTTTGCCGCACCAATAGAAACAATCGTTGTTACCTTTCTACCACAGATCATAACTACACATTGCCGAGGACAAACTGCGGTAGGTCGCATGCCTGTCGGTGGTCATTACGCAAACATTGTTTAGTGTGGTTACTGATGCACGACATTACTGATTATCCCAATAAACTGATCACATCGTGCTAAGGTACTTGAGCCTTTGCCGCACCAATAGAACAATCGTTGTTACTTTTCCACCAAAGTTTATAACTACACATTGCCGAGCACAAACTGCCGTAGGGTCGCATGCCTGTCGGTGGTCATTACGCAAACATTGTTTAGTGTGTTACTGGATGCACGACATTACTGATTATCCCAATAACTGATCACATCGTGCTAAGGTACTTGAGCCTTTGCCGCACCAATAGAACAATCGTTGTTACCTTTCTACCACAGATCATAACTACACATTGCCGAGGACAAACTGCGGTAGGTCGCATGTCTGTCGGTGGTCATTACGCAAACATTGTTTAGTGTGTTACTGATGCACGACATTACTGATTATCCCAATAACTGATCACATCGTGCTAAGGTACTTGAGCCTTTGCCGCACCAATAGAACAATCGTTTGTTACTTTCCACCAAAGTTTATAACTACACATTGCCGAGCACAAACTGCCGTAGGTCCCAGCATGGGGTTTTTTTTTTCCATGTCGGTGGTCATTACGCAAACATTGTTTAGTGTGTTACTGATGCACGACATTACTGATTATCCCAATAACTGATCACATCGTGCTAAGGTACTTGAGCCTTTGCCGCACCAATAGAACAATCGTTGTTACCTTTCCACCAAAGATCATAACTACACATTGCCGAGCACAAACTGCCGGTAGGTCGCATGCCTGTCGGTGGTCATTACGCAAACATTGTTTTAGTGTGTTACTGATGCACGACATTACTGATTATCCCAATAACTGATCACATCGTGCTAAAGGTACTTGAGCCTTTGCCGCACCAATAGAACAATCGTTGTTACCTTTCCCACCACAGTTTATAACTACACATTGCCGAGCACAAACTGCCGTAGGTCGCATGCCTGTCGGTGGTCATTACGCAAACATTGTTTAGTGTGTTACTGATGCACGACATTACTGATTATCCCAATAACTGATCACATCGTGCTAAGGTACTTGAGCCTTTGCCGCACCAATAGAACAATCGTTGTTACTTTTCCACCAAAGTTTATAACTACACATTGCCGAGCACAAACTGCCGTAGGTCGCATGCCTGTCGGTGGTCATTACGCAAACATTGTTTAGTGTGTTACTGATGCACGACATTACTGATTATCCCAATAACTGATCACATCGTGCTAAGGGTACTTGAGCCTTTGCCGCACCAATAGAACAATCGTTGTTAACCTTTCTACCACAGATCATAACTACACATTGCCGAGGACAAACTGCGGTAGGTCGCATGCCTGTCGGTGGTTCATTACGCAAACATTGTTTAGTGTGTTACTGATGCACGACATTACTGATTATCCCAATAACTGATCACATCGTGCTAAGGTACTTGAGCTTTGCCGCACCAATAGAAACAATCGTTGTTTGTTACCTTTTCCACACAAGATCATAACTACACATTGCCGAGCACAATCTGCCGTAGTGTACGCATGTCTGTCGGTGTCATTACGCAAGAACATTGTTAGAGTGTGTTAAACTGATGCACGACATTACTTGATTATCCCAATAAGCCTGAATGAATCAGTGCGTGCTAAGGTACTTGAGCCTTTGCCACCAAACCAGAAACATAGTTTTGTTACCTTTCCACCCAAATCATAACTACACATTGCCGAGGACAAACTGCCGTAGGTCGCATGTCCTGTCGGTTGGTCATTACGCAAACATTGTTTAGTGTGTTACTGATGCACGACATTACTGATTATCCCAATAACTGATCACATCGTGCTAAGGTACTTGAGCCTTTTGCCGCACCAACAGAAACAATCGTTGTTACTTTTCCACCAAAGTTTATAACTACACATTGCCCGAGCACAAACTGCCGTAGGTCCCATGCATGCCTGTCGGTGGGTCATTACGCAAACATTTGTTTAGTGTGTTACTGATGCACGACATTACTACTGATTAATCCCAATAACTGATCACATCGTGGCTAAGGTACTTGAGCCTTTGGCCGCACCATAGATAGAACAATCGTTGTTACCTTTCTACCACAGATCATAACTACACATTGCCGAGGACACAAACTGCCGTAGGTCGCATGCCTGTCGGTGGTCATTACGCAAAACATTGTTTAGTGTGTTACTGATGCACGACATTACTGATTATCCCAATAAACTGATCACATCGTGCTAAGGTACTTGAGCCTTTGCCGCACCAATAGAAACAATCGTTGTTACGTTTTCCACCAAAGTTTTATAACTACACATTGCCGAGCACAAACTGCCGTGTAGGTCCGCATGCCTGTCGGTGGTCATTACGCAAAACATTGTTTAGTTGTGTTACTGATGCACGACATTACTGATTATACCCAATAAACTGATCACATCGTGCTAAGGTACTTGAGCCTTTGCCCGCACCAATAGAACAATCGTTGTTTACCTCTTTCTACCACAGATCATTAACTACACATTGCCGAGGACAAAAACTGCGGTAGGGTCGCATGCCTGTCGGTGGTCATTACGCAAACATTGTTTTAGTGTGTTACTGATGCACGACATTACTGATTATCCCAATAACTGATCACATCGTGCTAAGGTACTTGAGCCTTTGCCGCACCAACAGAACAATCGTTGTTACTTTTCCACCAAAGTTTAATAACTACACATTGCCGAGCACAAACTGCCCGTAGGTCGCATGTCTGTCGGTGGTCATTACGCAAACATTGTTTAGTGTGTTACTGATGCACGACCTTACTGATTATCCCAATAACTGATCATAATCGTGGCTAAGGTACTTGAAGCCCTTTGCCCGCACCAAACAGAAACAGGAGTTTTGTTACTCATTTTTTTCCAAAAAGTTTATAACTACACATTGCCGAGCACAAACTGCCGTAGGTCGCATGCCTGTCGGTGGTCATTACGCAAATTATTGTTTAGTGTGTTACTGATGCACGACATTACTGATTATCCCAATAACTGATCACATCGTGCTAAGGTACTTGAGCCTTTGCCGCACCAATAGAACAATCGTTGTTACTTTTCCACCAAAGTTTATAACTACACAATTGCCGAGCACAAACTGCCGTAGGTCGCCATAGCCTGTCGGTGGGTCATTACGCAAACATTGTTTAGTGTGTTACTGATGCACGACATTACTGGATTATCCCAATAACTGATCACATCCGTGCTAAGGTACTTGAGCCCTTTGCCGCACCAATAGAACAATCGTTGTTACCTTTCCACCACAGATCAAATAACTACACAATGCCGAGCATTAAACTGCCGTAGGTCGCATGTCTGTCGGTGGTCATTACGCAAACCATTGTTTAGTGGTTATATCAACATACTATCCCAATACTGACCTCGCAAGTACACCTTTCCACCAAGACAACTACTTTCCACCAAATCATATCCATGCCGGACAACGCCGTAGTTGCTGTGTGTATACGCAAACATGTTATGTGTTACATGCCGACTTACTATTTCCCAATAAGACAATCGTTGTACTTGACTTTCCCACCATAGACAACTGTATTCACCTGTCATATCACTTCCGAAAACTGCGTGGTCCGCATGTGTCCGTAATATCCAACTGTAGTTGTTTCGACACGAAATATGTTTCAATAATATCCAGTTATACTACCTTGCCGCACCAATAGACATCGTTGTTCTTTACCAACAGTTTATACTGGCACAACTGTATCCATTCTGTCACGCAAACTTGTTTGGTACAGAACACTTACTTTACCAATATAACACTAGGACACCGCAGACATCTGTCTGTCAAGAAAATATTGGTACATGCCGCATGTTTCCACAAATGTTGTGTAGTACGACCTTTGCTACCAATAAAATCTTGTTCTTACTTACCACATGACAACTGCTTCCAGTCTGTCATTCGAAACATTGGTAGTGCAGTTTGTTTCAATAACTTTAGTGTGTACTTGACCTTTCGATACAAAATGTTACTTCGCAAGGTACTACTTGCCGACAAAACATCTGTTCTTCTTACCAATTATACATGAGCAAACTGCTTTCCCATCTGTCCTGTCTAGAAACTTGCTGCGACATGAACACGTTTACTTTACCAATAACTATACAGTGCTAGGTACTGACTTGCCGACCAACGAACAACGTTGTATTACAGTTTTAATACACATTGCCGAGCACAAACTCGTAGGTCCATGTGTCGGTGGTCATTACGCAAACATGTTAGTGTACTGATGCACGACATTACTGTTATCCCAATAACTGAACATGCTAGACTTGAGCCTTTGCCGACATGACATCGTTGTTTACTTTCCCAGACATAACTCACATTCCAAACTGCTAGTCAGTTGGTTTGCCAAACATTGTTTGTTTACACGATTATATTACCTCAACTGACAATCGTGTAGTCTGCTTGCGCACAAGAACATTTGTTAGTTTTCACCATTTTAATACCATGCCGAAACTGCCGTAGCAGCTTCGTGGTCATTACGCAACATTGTTAGTGTTTACTTGCACACATTACATTACCATAACTATCACTAAGTATTGAGCCTTTGCACCAAAACATCGTTGTTTTTCACCACATTTTTATTCACAAACTGTCATCATAAGTATGGCCTTGCAACTTTGCACAGTGTACTTTTACCTTTACCAATCATTACATTGCAGCAAAATGCTGCCGTCGGTGTCATTCCAAACTTTAGTTGTTACTGTGCACGACATAACTGATAACCCAATGCACCGTGCTAAGGTATGACTTTGCCCAAGACAATCGTTTCTTTCCAACTATAACATTCGGTAGTACTGCCGCAGCGACATGTTTGGTCTCCAAAATTTTATGTTCTGAGCACGACATTCGATACTATATGTTTCCATCCAAGAATTGTTATTCACAGGACAATCTTGTTATCCATGTCATTCCAACTATTTAGGACTATTCGTACAATACGAATATCGAATGTTTTCATACCAACATAGTTTTGGCTTAACTGGACTTTGATTCCCGTTATACCAACAATGCAGTACTGGCGCGCACGTAGTTGTATTCACCAATTTTATCAACTATAATTCGACATCACATCGTAATGCTTGCTTCTTACCAAAATTCTTGTTACTTCCTGCAAGTCAACTAACTCTTATCAGCAATCTCGTAGGTCATTGTTTGTGTGACATACGCAAACATTGTGATACTGATACGATTCTATCACTAAGTACACTT
>NW_025784911.1:0-22101 GCF_021130785.1 Homalodisca vitripennis | reverse complement strand
CCAACATGCTCTAAAAGTGTTAATGATTGTATAAGAAAGAGATGACACTACTCTGAATTGTTCTACTGGGTATTAATAAATTAATAACGATTCAGAGAGAAAGGGTTTTATTCACTTAATTCTTAAATAAATAGTATGAGACTACGTCAAAATACTTATATAATTTTATTCAACACACTCATTGTCTACTAGCAGGTGGTAAAGTAATAGTTATGCAGTTACCAATGATCAGATAACTGTAATTAATTCTGATGGATATTATCTTTTTGGTATAGTAGAAAGTATAAAAATCCAAATACTTGTTTACATTATTTTACTGTAATACAACTTCTATTAATACTATTTATATTCCGTTCACATTATATTTACTTCATTGTCCTATAATAATTAGGTTGACAACTTACTAAGCGAGTAAGAAAACAATCTCTGCGGTGTTGGGTGTGACCGCTGATTTATTGGCATCGGAACTAAACGGAGTTTAATTCAAACAGTTAAAATAATTTCAAATAAACTAATAGTGACTGTTTTAATCTTCGACTCTAATGAATAAGTCTAACGGCGTTTGTAACAACCCGTTAGATATGTGTCCACAATGTTTGCATGACAATATGTCTCTATGATACCATAACAATATTTTGTAAATAACATGCTTTTAAAGTAATGACGCCAAGTTCGAAAGAGTTCCATTACATCAATTACCTCAGAACGGTGAGTGATCGTCCTGCAACTTTATAAAAACATTAAGTATTTATCGAAATAAGAAAATTTAGCACTTTATAAAGCTGCTCTACAAAATCTGCACGTATTACACAGCTACGAAATTCACCAACCATCTTTAAAACCCATTTTTAACAATAGTTGCGTTATGAATTATTCTCTTCTAATTAAAACAAAAGATGGTTTTGTACGTAATTTGTATCTATTGATCATTGGACTCTACGAAACAGAATTTACTGCTTGTCTGCTTTGTAGGGATTGTATCTCAGGAAGAAGTTCACAACAGTTTCAAGGGGACATATTAAAGTATCTTTGCCACAATACCTACCTCAACAGTGTGTATTTGGTCAAATCGAAGAGAAGACCACATAGACTTTGACCTACTGAAAAGATTATCCAATAAAAACAAGGCGGTGGTGAGCACAAAAACTTTGCCGGTGGAGAATTTGCCGGAGGTATGTGAGCAAAACGTGATTTTGTCGGAGAGAGACGACTGCCATCAACTCTTGTCTCCGACTCTGCCGCTCTCTGTTTTTCACAACTTCTACGCGTTAGCAGAAGAGGATTGGTCCCGAAAGATGGCGCAGTGCTCGGTTCAGTTCGGGCCTGCTCGAGTGGTCTTCGTATTGTTGCGGGATTCTTCCATCTTCTCACTCAGCTCCCCATTTTATTTGCCAAGGCATTTCACTTCAGCAGATTTCCATGAATATTATGGAGCCTGAAGATCTTAGACCCAGTTCATTTAATGGAAAATGTTTTTGAATATAGCGACTTTTAACTGTACACCTTTTGTAATTTTTTGATAAAAATAATGCCCAAGGTAAATGCGCATTGAAGTATCACACTATTTAAGATAATTAGGTCTATGTGAAAACCGCTAACAGCCTGTACAAACTATTGAGATATAATTTTAGTGAATGTTACGTGTTGTATTGTATTGTATTGTACCTTCTAAATTGGAAGTAACTACACAAAGAAATTGCCTATACAGTAGAACCCCTCATATCCGGCCACCACGGGACCGAGCCCCTGGCCGGATAACGATTCGGCCGGATAAAACCAACCTACAGTACGACAGCACTTAACGAAACAAAACAATTGTACTGTACTGTACTAACCGCACTGGAAATAATCAACGAACTGTTTACCAGGTTTAAACCTATTAGCTCAACTGGGACAACACAGGAAAATGTAAACAAATAGATACAACCAAAATAACGCAAGAGTCGTGGGAGACTAGTGCGTGCACTGCGCGTCTGCAATCCGTGGTGGTAAATAAATTTCTCGATATTGGCTTCCGGGAAGTGGCCGGATAAACCGAGGTGCGGTAAAACCGAGGCCGGATATGAGGGATTCTTACTGTATCAATTATACGTGATAAAATGAAAAACAACAACAATTGGTTAAAATGTCGTTAATACATAGGTGAATGCTTTGTAAAATCTGCCAACTCAATACCAGCTACCTTAGATGTATGTAGACCAATGTTCACCAAAGACAGTTGAAATCCAATTCTCTGATACAATTTGTTCAACCGTATAGTATTTTCTTACGATAGTAATTTCTAAGAATTATCAACGAATTGAACTTATATGTTTACATGCCTGCATTCACAAAGTAATCATCTAGTTAATTAGGTTGTCTTTATAGTAATTTTTTCTCAATTAAATTTATAGGAAACTTGAAAGTGAGTATTAAAATTGTGTTGTTTTATATGATTTTATTTACTTAACAAATTGTTATTTTTCTCTTTACAACCGGCTTGCTATATTCTAGAAAAGTGAGAGAGCCTCTCAATTATATCAAATTTCAAAACAAGAGTCACTGAGTTGTAAAATAGTCTTTTGTAAAAAAAACCATTTTAAAAAATTAAACCTGCCAAAAACCTGCAATTACGAGATGACTAGTGATTTAAATAAGGAATACAATTCTAATTACTATCACTAGGAATCTTTACTTTAAACTTCTATATACATACATTCTGAGATACGGGTCGAATGACAGTATTCTTTTAATTGGTTCTAAACAGTGGTTTTACATAGTAGGAAGTGTTTTCGTATTCAACGAACATTCTAATGTCAAAGTCAGAATACCTGATACGTAATAAGGTGCTTTATTTTTTTAATCACAGGTAAGTCAAATAGGTTCAATGTTCTAGAGTAATGATTGATCAGTAATATTATCAGGCAATTTGATATGTCTTCCTTTCAGAGAGCATATCTGGGATAGAATGGGAAATAGTGAAGCTGCTCTCCAACACGTTGAATTTCAAAATTAGACTCACGGAGTTAGAAGGAGACGGAGATGTGGGGCCAGGATAAATGGTACCATCTCTGGAGGAATCTTAAAAGCATTGGCAGAAAGAAAGGCTGATATCGGTGTGTGTAACCTTTGGAATGTGATCGTAGATACGACATTGTGGACTTCGGTCCATCGAACAACGAGGTAAGACACTGTACAGTCACTCTATTTACAACAAGCTATATTTATTATATTCAATCTCATTAAAACATATTTTTAATAAACCTCCAAAATTGCGTATTTTTTTATCTTTAAAAGTAAAACTATTATAATAAAGATAGAATTATTAAATGTGTTATATAATAAGCACTTTCAAAATACGTACTTTAAAAACATCACCTTTTACACTTTATATCCTTTATATGCAGCTACAATCATCAACTTTAATTAGTCTTAGTGTTAAAATACATATTAATAAATAAAAATTACAAAAGTTCAGTTATTATAAAAGAAACGGACAAACAAACGGATTTTCAACCTAATCAAAGGGGTTTTGCTGACGCTTAGTCTCTCTTGTAAAAGATGTTTGCTTATGTTCAGTCTCAATAATACTAACTATATTTTGGATTTTGCTAATACACGAAAAGAGAGAGTATTTAAATGTTATATGGACGTATTCGTCGTATTATTATTGATAAACGTATTATTTAAAACGTATTATTGATAAACGTAAAATTTTAAAACACAGAGCTGGATTGGAGGGTAACAAAAAGGGTAAAATAAGCTTATAGAGGTCAAAATAAGAAAAATACTGTGTGAATGTGTGAAAAATACAGTAAAGACGTCTCGGCCTCACATGGCAGATCACAGCACTGATGTGATCTACGAGATTGTCTCGGGTTAGGTAATTCTTGAACATACGTATGTCAGTTAAATTAATTATCACCAATACGACACGGTTAATGGCACACAGTATAATAAATAGGGTAAACTAGGAGGCAATCCTAAAACAACATAATTCGAGAACAGGGTCCTTCTAAACGGAGTCTTGCGGCTCGAAAGTTGTAAGCAGAAGTGACTGCTTTGACTTGTCCTTTACACTTTTGAGAGTGTAAATTATTTAAACTTTGCAATATAATATTACTTTATGCTTCTGAAACGGTTTATAGCCTTGCAATATTGTTTCAAAATTAGCATAATATTGTTTGAAAATAAAAAGGTCACAACAAAAATCTGAACACAGAACACATTTATATGTTTTATTAAGTATTATATCTATTATAAGTAATAAGTTATATCATTGTAGAAAATAATACTTTAAGTACAATAATATAATTATTTAGTAAAAAATGTATTTTTTTAATCAATTAATGTTTAAAATTAGTAGAAAATATTTAAATCGTTCATAAATAAACCAACTTGTTTCTTATATTAAACAATTAAAAAAAAACTATTAAAAAAAGGTTTTGTGGATGTGTTGTAAATAGATGAAAATATATACTTTAATTTCTTTGTTGATTTTTACTTATTTTATACAGGATTCGCCAAATATTTGGTTAGTCGTTGAACATGAAAAATAGTGATAATGATGGATTCATTACTTTCCAGGTTACATACACATTTATCGTTCCTCGACCTCAAACTCATTTTCATATCAGTGGGACGGCCTAGTGAACATATTCAGCTGGAAAGTATGGCTGTGCATCCTTATCGCCTATTTGATGAGCACTTTCTGTTTTTTTCTTATATGCGCCAGATGTCCCAACATTAAGGGAATTGGTAAGTATAGTGTAATAATATACACACACAATAATGTAATAGTATAAATATACAATCATGTTTTGAATGCTTATACTAACTTTCTGGGTGGTCATAACCTCCAAAGCCATCAGGTACCGGCTGGTGACTTGGTGGTATGTGTCAATTGAATATATTCTTTATTTTATCAGGCAAAGTTCTGATTGCATAGCCCCTCCTTACGCCTATTCTAAGCTTACACTTAACTCACACTCTATCCATGTTCAGATCCATTATAGAGCATGTCGACTATATTCAAGACGTTGACTCTGATGTCTTTGGCCCTCAAACAATAGCAGCCTCCACTTGTTTTGGGTAATGTTGACACTAACGTCGTGGGCAGTTAACTCTTCTACAATAGCAGTCTCCAGTTGGTGATGTCAAGATATATGTTCAGATCCAGTGAAAAATATATTACCAGTGTTCGGAATGTTGATGCTGACGTCCTCTGTATACATAAGATCGACAAACCGTAACAGTCAGCTGGTGACATACTTATGCATGTTTAGGTCCAGTAGAGAGTATGTTGTTGATATCTGTGGTATTAATGATGATGTCGTGGGCAGTCAGAACGTCCAACAGCAGTCACTACCAGTTGATGAGGCAGTAATGTGTGTTTAGGTCCAGTAGAGAGTATGTTGTTGATATCTGTGGTATTAATGCTGATGTCGTGGGCAGTCAGAACGTCCCAACAGCAGTCACTACCAGTTGATGAGGCAGTAATGTGTGTTTAGGTCCAGTAGAGAGTATGTTGTTGATATCTGTGGTATTAATGCTGATGTCGTGGGCAGTCAGAACGTCCAACAGCAGTCACTACCAGTTGATGAGGCAGTAATGTGTGTTTAGGTCCAGTAGAGAATATGTTGTTGATATCTGTGGTATTAATGCTGATGTCGTGGGCAGTCAGAACGTCCAACAGCAGTCACTACCAGTTGATGAGGCAGTAATGTGTGTTTAGGTCCAGTAGAGAGTATGTTGACAATGTTTGGGATCTTGACGCTGACGTCGTGGGCAAATCAGAACCTCCAACAGCAGTGCCCGCCAGTTGATGATGTAATGATGTGTCTTTACATGCAGTCGAGAGTATGTTGAAAATGATGCTTGGGATCTTGACGCTGACGTCGTGGGCAGTCAGAATCTCAAACAGCAGTCACCACTAGTTATGACGTAGTAATGTGTGTTTAGGTCCAGTAGAGAGTATGTTGGCGATGTTTGGAATCTTGACGCTGACGTCGTGGGCAAATCAGAACCTCCAACAGCAGTGCCCGCCAGTTGATGATGTAGTGATGTGTCTTTACATGCAATCGAGAGTATGTTGAAAATGATGCTTGGGATCTTGACGCTGACGTCGTGAGCAGTCAGAACCTCCAACAGCAGTCACCACTAGTTGATGACGTAGTAATGTGTGTTTAGGTCCAGTAGAGAGTATGTTGGCGATGTTTGGAATCTTGACGCTGACGTCGTGGGCAGTCAGAACCTCCAGCAGCAGTGGCCGCCAGCTGGTGACGTGTTGGTGTGTGTTCGTGATGATGCTGAACAGCCACCTACAGCAGCAGTATCGCGGCTAGACTCACGCTGCCCAAGTACGAGACTCGTATCGATACAGTCCAACAGCTGGTGGAGCAAGGCTTCAACTGGTATGACGAGGAGTACACCGAACACGATAAGAGAAACGTTTACTTAAACAGTGATGTGAGTATCATGGCGAATAGTTGTGTAGTCAAAGATTAATTTTAAGATACAATTTTCGTGTCATTGTCTCATAGTTTACCGGCTATTACAATAGGAGATTACTCTAAAAGTCAAACATTTTAGTGTTACTATATACAATTTACATCTTCTTTTATCTCTTTACCATTTTACTTTTGACCAATGTAAAAGAATTTGTTGTGTGAATTTCCCTAATATATTTTCTTGATCTAAGACATCATAAAACCTTTAAGCTACTTGTTTGATTTAATAGAAATGATTCTATTCAATGTACAATAAACATGTATAAAATACTAAAGTGAAATTATTTCACAGAATTACTGGCAGAGAGAACTCGACCAACACTTTGTATCACTCGCCATAGACGGTATCTTGCCAGCTCTTCGCTCCCGCAAGTTCGCTTTTCCCTGTTCAGAGATGGTACAGTTTCTTTATATACTTCGATGGAGACAAACTAAAATATAAGGAAGGTCTACATGAAATGCGGGTTCTCAAAGAAACTATATCAGCATTTTATGTAAGCTTAGCTTTCGCAAAACGATCTCCATTCCTCCATGCATTACAGGTAATAAATTTTATTGTGATTTAAATGCGTGCAATATTGCTATCAATAACGAAATATACTTTAAATATTTTTTGTAGCTAGTTACTTATTAATGATGAGAAATAGAAAAAAAAATTGAATTTTTGGAAGTCAACTTTCTTGAGTGTGAGTTGTAGAGGCATGTTGACAAATTTAGAGAGAAGTTGATGGGATTTTTATGTCAGTTAGTTTTTGACCTTGATTTGAATTTGTTATATGATGGACTATGTGAATGCACAAGTCACTATGGTTGTTAGATCACAAAATATGTCTTACGATTTTAAACTGCTATGAGTTCTAAACTGTCCTGAAGACAATGTTGTACAGTTTTTAATTGAATAGTCAAAGACAGTTTTAACTCTATATGCTATTTTAACTCTATATAATATTTTCAGTTTAAAAGTTTAGTGAAATTCCTCCAAAAATTATAATTTTATCAATGAAATTATTTTTTAAGCACTAATCTGTGTACACAGTCCGTACTTTAGGAATGTCCAATCTGCCGTTTTCAGATTCAACAGTACAAAATGTAGATTTTAAAGAAAACATGATCTAAAACACAAGCACTCTTAAATAGTACTCATATATAATGTATGTTAGTAATTCAAAACCAAAGTCAAGATTATACGTTAAATCACTGCAATGCAAAGTGCTGTCTATAATAGATGGACGGAAGTTCAAGGAAATTTTCAAACTGAGCTTCTTATAATTTACATGTATTATCTTATAATTATAAATCTAACAAATGATTGCATTTAAATAACATAGAGAAATTACTAAAATGTTTACCACGTAAACGAAAAATTTACAAATTAATAAAATTTACTACTTCTGTAAACTCTTAAAACATATTAAGTGAAATTATATTTCACTATTCACGTAAAACTACACTAGTTATCATAACTCATTATTCCAACTAAATCGTAACTTTAATTTCCACACAATCTCACATCCATCCCTCTACCAGCTCACAGTATCTCTGCCAGGACTTGCCTCAGCTAACCGCTTAAGGTACATATCTTTCAGTGTTGCCACAATCCAGGAACGGCTGTCAATACAAGTAACTGTTTGCCGAAGGACATTCCACAGCCTGATATGAACATAAAATACAAAAACAAAAGAAAAGATTAATCCAAATTATTTGATAAAAGCAACAAAAAACTCCTTTAAAACATCTTAGTCTATGGTGTTTGAAAATATTAGGAAATTGTTTATTTAAGTGATAGAGTATGTATTTAAAGTATAGGTTTTTTTTGTCAAATTTTCTTTAAAATAAATGGTACTTTTTATTTTAAGAAATATTATAACATTTATGATTAGTTTAAGTCTTAGCTAAAAAGGGAATAGTTTTCACACATACTACATTTAAAAGTAGCTTCTTAATTAATTAAAAGTGTTTCTAGGTTCCGTTGTTGCATATTTATGAAGCTGGATTTACAACATACTGGACACAAAAGATAGTGCGCACGCGCATGGATGATTACGCTAAGACGCTGCTTGAAGAACACGACGTCGGCGATGTGCACCAACTGAAAAAGCTAAGTTTGACAAATCTGAAACCTGTTTTCTACATTCTTATATCGGGACTTTTACTGAGCGCTGTTTTGTTTATATCAGAATTGATATACTCTTACCATTGGTATTAGAGAATTGTGTGTATATTATCTATTAATGAATCATCGCTCGAGATGGTAGATGTGAATTCTTGTTTTAAAACTGCACAGATATGAG
This sequence comes from Homalodisca vitripennis, assembly GCF_021130785.1. Lineage (NCBI taxonomy): Eukaryota > Metazoa > Arthropoda > Insecta > Hemiptera > Cicadellidae > Homalodisca > Homalodisca vitripennis. The sequence continues at coordinate 13,322 of NW_025784911.1, read as the reverse complement.
CCACTGTGAGATGGAATAAATAACTGTTATGGTAAAAAATAAATTTGCTCGTTATTATAATGTTACGGCCCGGTCTTAGACATTATTTTATTTGTTTATTAGATATAGTTCATTTATGTTAGGTATAAATATATTTGTAATTAGTTTAGTATCTTACTGTTAGTTTATTATTGTATTGTTAGAGGGGAGATTTGTTGTCTTAGATTTTACGGGTGACATCCCTAATATTTATGACAAGGTCGCCTGGAGGTATGGAGTTCTTGTTCTCAGGGCGTGGGAGGCGACAGAGCTTTCACTCCCATTGTTAGAGGTGGCCTTCCACGAACCAAGGGATGTTACCCCCAGGTTTATGGTAGGGTCGCTTCAGGGCGGGAGGGGCTGGCCCTCACGCCTCGTGGGAGCAAGAAAGAACCTTTACCTGGGACAAGGGCCTAGAACGAGTCTCCTCTAGTCAGTTCTTCATTGTACTCCGGAGGCGTAGGGTAGAGAGCACACAGCTCTCTACATTACATATAGTTTAGGACAGCTAGCGCCAGCTAGCTGTATTACAATACAGTCCGCTTATTCCACTTTTTGTATTAACATTTTAGTTTGAGTAAATACAAGTTCAGTTCGTTAAAAAACAAGTGTTTCATTTCATATAAATATTCCAGTATACAAGGCCCGTCAAGCGCGCCGCCAACATGGTCCTACAGAGCCGGATTACTTTATAGAACACTTTAGACAGCATAGTCCAATCGTACCAGAATGTTTTATAGAACATTAGTGAACAGTGCATTATTTTCGTCAACATAGACTACCAGTGTCAACAGTGCAACATCGGGAGGACTTGGAACATAGTGACAGTGCCATCGACCAGTGGTGTTTCCAGTGACCAACAGTGGGATACCTAATTCGTCCGTCAAGTAAGTCCTTTCCAATTCCATATTACTTATTCCAGTTATTCCTGATAGTTCAAGCAAGCTAACATGTCAGACGAATTAAGAAAAATTTATTGCCAAGCGAGCAGGAATTAAATCTAAATTAACTCGATTTAGGACTTATGTTGATAGGATTGAACAATCTGAAGATCCTTCACAACTCGAAGACAGATTCAGTGTATTTAGGGATTGTTTGTCGGAATTTCAAGCAGTCCAATCAGAAATTGAATTAATAGACACCGACAGCAATCATGACGTAGAAAGAGAGTCCTTTGAAGACTTATACTTTGAATTGTTGGCTAGGTCAAAGGCTCTCCTTCCCAAACAAAATTTCTAATCATACAACTTGTTCACGCCAAAATTCAGTTTCTGAACCCTCATCAGCAGTACAAATTAAACTACCGACAATCAATCTGCCTACCTTCAGTGGGAGATACGAAGAATGGGTTCAATTTTACGAATTATTTAATTCAATCATAGAAGAAAACACGTCACTTTCACAAATCCAAAAGTTCCACTACTTAAAATCAACATTGCAAGGTCCCGCTCTCAACATAATAGAATCTTTAGAATTGTCATCGTCAAATTTACGACACAGCCTGGACTCTTTTGAAGAATAGATTTGACAACAAGCGTGTTATTGTCAATAATCACGTGTCGTCACTGTTTGAAGTCAAAAAACTTGACAAAGAGTCCGGGGCAGCAATGAGAGATCTTTTAGATACAGTTAACAAACATTTGAGAGCACTCAAATGTCTTGGTCAACCAACCGACCAATGGGACACGCTCTTGGTTCACATGATCGTCCAAAAACTAGATCTGGCCACCTTCAAATTATGGGAAAACCAATTAGTCACCACAAACTTGCCCACGTTTCATCAGTTGACATCATTCCTAGAAAATAGGTGTAACATTTTAGAAGCTATTGATCTAAATAGACCTTTAAACAGTAACACAAGTTTTAAACAAAGTAGTAATAAATTTTAATTCAAACCATCAACAACTCAAAAAACCTTCTAGTTCATTTTTCAGCAACACACCATGTTGCCCCTTATGCAAAAAGGGTCATAAAATATATCAGTGTGATAGTTTTCAAAATATGCCTGTATTATCCAGACTACAATCAGTGAAAGATTTAGGTCTATGCATTAACTGTCTATCACATACACATATTATCAAAGACTGCAAGTCAAATGGTTGCAAAACTTGCAGCAAAAAACACAACACACTTTTACACCTTCAAAAGGACCACTCCAACAGCAAAAATTTAAATTTTTGAGTCAAGAAAAAGGCCATCCTGCAGCCTTAACGTCTAATGTTACTGACAAACACATTCTCCTCTCAACAGCAGTAGTAGATATAGAGGATAATAATGGCGGGACAACAGCGTGCAGAGTGTTGTTGGATTCGGCTTCACAGTCGAATTTCATTACAGAAAGGATGGTGAGAGCATTAAATTTGCAAAAGGTACGCTCAAACATCCAAATCACTGGCATCGGAAATAGGCAGGCCTCCATCTCACACGTTGTCTATTGCACCATCCACTCACAACATAGTGCTTACAAAACTACATTAAGCTGTCTCATTTTACCTAAAATAACTAAACGATTTGCCCCACACTCAGATTGACACAAGCAATTGGAATCTGCCGTCAACAATGACTCTAGCAGATTTTAATTTTAACTCACCAGGGCCAATAGACATGCTCATAGGAGCAGAGCTCTTTTTTAGTTTATTGTGTGTTGGACAGGTGAGACCACACAGATCGGCGCCAATTTTCCAAAAGACATCATTAGGTTGGGTCGCATCTGGTAGGGTGGCTACTAGGAAACAACAACCAACCTTGACATGCAATTTATCTATAGATGATCAAGTAACAAGGCAAGTGCAACGTTTCTGGGAAATTGAAGATTGTGACGTTCACACATCCCCAGCCAGTCAAACTACCACGTGTGAACGGATGTACACAGAAACAACGTACAGGGATTCTACAGGCAAATATGTAGTTAACTTGCCATGTAGTGATGACATAAATGGTCTAGGTGGAGTCCAAGAAAACAGCTGAATCTCGATTTAGTCAACTGGAAAGAAAATTAGAAAGAGATCCCAATCTACATGCAGCATATTCACAATTCATGAATGAATATGAAGCACTAGGGCATATGGAAGCGGTAGAAACCCAACGTGAAGCCAGTTGGTCCAGTATATTACATTCCGCATCTACCTGTCGTTAGAGAAGACAGTTCAACAACGAAGCTCAGAGTTGTATTTGATGCTTCGGCCAAAACGAGCAGTGGTCGATCATTAAATGACTGTCTTTTAGTTGGTCCTACCATTCAGCAAGATGTCTTCTCAATCTTAGCAAGATTTCGATATCATACATACGTATTAAGTGCAGATATAGAGAAAATGTACCGCCAGGTATACATTAATGAGAAACAACGGGACTTACAGCGCATACTATGGAGACAAGGTAGAGATCAACCTCTAAAAGTCTATAGGTTAAAAACTGTCACCTATGGTACAGCAGCAGCACCCTTCTTAGCAATCAGGACCCTCCATCAACTGGCCACAGATGAACGATCAACATATCCTATAGCCTCATCTATAGCGCTATCAGATTTCTATGTAGATGATCTTATGACAGGTGCAAAAACACTCGAGGACGCTAAAGTCATTCAAACACAAATGTCGCAAATGCTTAACTCAGGAGGATTTAATTTAAGAAAATGGAATTCAAATTCGAAGGAATTGTTGGAAACAATCCCAGATAAAAATAGAGCGAAACAAGAACAAAATAAACAGTACAAAGTGCTTGGTATGTGGTGGAACTCTGAGACCGACATGTTTCCATTACGCATCTACTGAAAGAAAGCCACATGACAAGATATCAAAGCGTTCTGTTCTGTCAGAAATAGCCAGTTTTATTCGATCCTTTAGGACTTGTAGGGCCTGTAGTTTTGAAATTCAAACTATTCATGCAAGAGTTGTGGGTAAGAGATCTGAGTTGGGATGAATCTCTTCCATGTGATCTTCATACATCGTGGCAGACATACCGACAACAGCTCTCAACTTTGAAACAACTTCAAATACAAAGGCACATCACAGTAGGTCACGCAATCCAAAAAGAAATACATGGGTTTTGTGACGCCTCAGAAAGGGCGTATGGAGCATGTGTGTACATACGAACAACCGATACTGACGGACGCGTGTCAACACAATTATTATGCTCAAAATCTAGGGCATCACCACTTCAAAAAATGACCATTCCTAGATTGGAATTGTGTGCCGCGCTGCTACTATCGAAACTTGTAACTAAAGTATTGGATACTGGCATTAAAGTTGATGGATACACACTATGGACCGACTCCTCAATAGTTCTGGCTTGGATCACTTCATCAGCATCAAAATGGAAAATTTACGTTGCTAATCGGGTGAAAATTATTCAAGAATTGACGACTGAAAGATGTAGTTGGAGGCACGTAAGAACCAACGACAATCCAGCAGATCTGATATCAAGAGGTTTAAATCCGATTCAAATTATCGATAACAAATTATGGTGGCATGGCCCAGAATGGTTAATACAAAATTCTAGTGAATGGCCCAAATTTGATTTGAGTAGAATTTCAGATGTACCAGAACAAAAAACTAATACCAACTACATTGGCGGTTGTCAGCACTGAGCCACTAATAGATGTTGCAAAATACTCATCTTTAAGCAAACTCACAAGAGTTACAGCGTATTGTCTTAGATTCATCAGCAACCTGAAGAATTCACATCATAAACTTACAGGTCCATTAACTACAGAAGAGCTCAACCATGCCACAAATCATCTCATCAGAGCAGAACAGGAACATTACATGAGAGAAGATTATAATAGGCTCATGGAAGGAAAGAAGATTAGGAAAGACAGTCCATTGTGGAATCTTCAATCTTTTTTTGGTCCCGAGAAACTCATCAGAGTAGGCGGGAGATTAAAACACAGAAATCAAAATAGATCAAAAACATCCCATTGTTTTACCATACAAGTCACATCTAACAGAACTTATTTTTCGTCATGAGCACATCAGACTTCTGCATGCGGCACCTCAACTGCTGCTTGCATCGTTGCGGCAACGATATTGGCCCCTTAATGGACGAAATTTAGCAAGGACGTACCATACACAGTTGCGACAAGTGTTTTAAGGCTAATCCAAAAACAACGCAACCTCAGATGGGTGACTTACCATCAGATCGAGTACGCCCATGTCGACCTTTCAGTAATACTGGCACTGATATCAGCGGCCCAGTATATATTAAAGCCTCAAAAAGACGAAACAGTCCTACATCGAAGGGATACATAGTGATATTTGTATGTCTTGCAACCAAAGCTGTACATTTAGAAGTAGTAACAGACATGACCAGTGAAGCATTTATAGCAGCATTCAAGAGATTTATTTCACGACGAGGAATTGTTACAAACATGTACTCGGACAATGGCACCAATTTCGTAGGCGCAGAGAGAGAGCTTCGAGAGCTTCAAGATCTGTTTACAAACGAAGAACATCAGAGAAGAATCGTCGAAGAATCAACCGCTCACCTCATTAAGTGGCACTTCATTCCACCCCGATCCCCTCATTTCGGAGGCTTATGGGAAGCTGCTGTTCGGTCAGTGAAACATCATTTGAAACGAGTTGTAGCCAACGCCTCACTCACCTTCGAGGAATTTTACACTACTTTAAACAATGATTGAAGCTTGCTTGAACTCTCGTCCTCTCACTCCCCTTTCCACTGACCCAAATGACCTTTCACCATTAACCCCTGGTCACTTTCTCACTGGTGATGCTTTAACCGCATTACCTGAACCGAACATTTGTTACATTCAATTAAACAGGTTGTCACATTGGCAGAGGACACAGCAGATTGCGCAGCACTTTTGGACACGATGGTCCAAAGAATATCTGTCTCTCTTACAACAACGGCCAAAGTGGAGATCAGAAGCAGCCAACATCCAGCTCAATCAACTAGTTCTCCTGAAAGAAGACAACTTGCCCCCTCTCAAGTGGGTTACAGGTCGAGTGGTGGCGGTCCATCCTGGAGCGGACAATAGGATCCGAGTCGCCACCGTAAAGACGTCGTCTGGCACCTTCAGGAGAGCAGTCAACAAGCTATGTATCCTCCCCCTAGAACCTAATACAGTGCAAGAGTGCAATGTGTAAAGCGAAGGTCAGTGTATTCGTGTATATAGTTTCATCATACATTTAACATCATAGTGACCTCAAATACTCGTAGTTTAGTCCTGTTGTATGGCATAGCTTAGTTTAAGTAGTAATTTTCAATTATAGTAGCGAAGTTCAAAGACACATATCCAATTGTATGTAGTTCTATTCAGTCGTGGGTATTCTACTCAACCGTGTCATCATTTCTAATTACAAACTGTCTATGTTTAATTGTGTATTAATAACAGATTGATTTATAGTTGAATATTTCATTGTATTTGTTTCAATTTCAATATTTTCATAATCTTTGTTGTTATTAACTCTGTGTAAAAACTATAGTAAATGTAAATTAGATTTTCAATTTAATTATCCTTGTTCTGCTTACTACCATGTTTAAGTTTTGTCTTGTACACATACATTTTATAGATTTATATTTTGATTAGCATTGTTCCATTGTTTAGTTTCATTGTTTCGTTCTGCACATGTGTCATTAGTAGAAATTTAGAATGTTTCATCACATAGCTTCAACAAATCAATTAGTTTTGAAATCAATATTTCAAGGCGGGGAGTATGTTACGGCCCGGTCTTAGACATTATTTTATTTGTTTATTAGATATAGTTCATTTATGTTAGGTATAAATATATTTGTAATTAGTTTAGTATCTTACTGTTAGTTTATTATTGTATTGTTAGAGGGGAGATTTGTTGTCTTAGATTTTACGGGTGACATCCCTAATATTTATGACAAGGTCGCCTGGAGGTATGGAGTTCTTGTTCTCAGGGCGTGGGAGGCGACAGAGCTTTCACTCCCATTGTTAGAGGTGGCCTTCCACGAACCAAGGGATGTTACCCCCAGGTTTATGGTAGGGTCCGCTTCAGGGCGGGAGGGGCTGGCCCTCACGCCTCGTGGGAGCAAGAAAGAACCTTTACCTGGGACAAGGGCCTAGAACGAGTCTCCTCTAGTCAGTTCTTCATTGTACTCCGGAGGCGTAGGGTAGAGAGCACACAGCTCTCTACATTACATATAGTTTAGGACAGCTAGCGCCAGCTAGCTGTATTACAATACAGTCCGCTTATTCCACTTTTTGTATTAACATTTTAGTTTGAGTAAATACAAGTTCAGTTCGTTAAAAAACAAGTGTTTTCATTTCATATAAATATTCCAGTATACAAGGCCCGTCAAGCGCGCCGCCAACATGGTCCTACAGAGCCGGATTACTTTATAGAACACTTTAGACAGCATAGTCCAATCGTACCAGAATGTTTTATAGAACATTAGTGAACAGTGCATTATTTTCGTCAACATAGACTACCAGTGTCAACAGTGCAACATCGGAGGACTTGGAACATAGTGACAGTGCCATCGACCAGTGGTGTTTCCAGTGGACCAACAGTGGGATACCTAATTCGTCGGTCAAGTAAGTCCTTTCCAATTCCATATTACTTATTTCCAGTTATTTCCTGATAGTTCAAGCAAGCTAACATGTCAGACGAATTAAGAAAATTTATTGCCAAGCGAGCAGGAATTAAATCTAAATTAACTCGATTTAGGACTTATGTTGATAGGATTGAACAATCTGAAGATCCTTCACAACTCGAAGACAGATTCAGGTGTATTTAGGGATTGTTTTGTCGGAATTTCAAGCAGTCCAATCAGAAATTGAATTAATAGACACCGACAGCAATCATGACGTAAGAAAGAGAGTCCTTTGAAGACTTATACTTTGAATTGTTGGCTAGGTCAAAGGCTCTCCTTCCCAAACAAAATTCTAATCATACAACTTGTTCACGGCCAAAATTCAGTTTCTGAACCCTCATCAGCAGTACAAATTAAACTACCGACAATCAATCTGCCTACCTTCAGTGGGAGATAACGAAGAATGGGTTCAATTTTACGAATTATTTAATTCAATCATAGAAGAAAACAACACGTCACTTTCACAAATCCAAAAGTTCCACTACTTAAAATCAACATTGCAAGGTCCCGCTCTCAACCATAATAGAATCTTTAGAATTGTCATCGTCAAATTACGACACAGCCTGGACTCTTTTGAAGAATAGATTTGACAACAAGCGTGTTATTGTCAATAATCACGTGTCGTCACTGTTTGAAGTCAAAAAACTTGACAAAGAGTCCGGGGCAAGCAATGAGAGATCTTTTAGATACAGTTAACAAACATTTGAGAGCACTCAAATGTCTTGGTCAACCAACCGACCAATGGGACACGCTCTTGGTTCACATGATCGTCCAAAAACTAGATCTGGCCACCTTCAAATTATGGGAAAACCAATTAGTCACCACAAACTTGCCCACGTTTCATCAGTTGACATCATTCCTAGAAAATAGGTGTAACATTTTAGAAGCTATTGATCTAAATAGACCTTTAAACAGTAACACAAGTTTTAAACAAAGTAGTAATAAATTTAATTCAAACCATCAACAACTCAAAAAACCTTCTAGTTTCATTTTTCAGCAACACACCATGTTGCCCCTTATGCAAAAAGGGTCATAAAATATATCAGTGTGATTAGTTTTCAAAATATGCCTTGTATTATCCAGACTACAATCAGTGAAAGATTTAGGTCTATGCATTAACTGTCTATTCACATACACATATTATCAAAGACTGCAAGTCAAATGGTTTGCAAAACTTGCAGCAAAAAACACAACACACTTTTACACCTTCAAAAGGACCACTCCAACAGCAAAAATTTAAATTTTGAGTCAAGAAAAGGTCATCCTGCAAGCCTTAACGTCTAATGTTACTGACAAACACATTCTCCTCTCAACAGCAGTAGTAGATATAGAGGATAATAATGGCGGGACAACAGCGTGCAGAGTGTTGTTGGATTCGGCTTCACAGTCGAATTTTTCATTACAGAAAGGATGGTGAGAGCATTAAATTTGCAAAAGGTACGCTCAAACATCCAAATCACTGGCATCGGAAAATAGGCAGGCCTCCATCTCACACGTTGTCTATTGCACCATCCACTCACAACATAGTGCTTACAAAACTACATTAAGCTGTCTCATTTTTACCTAAAATAACTAACGATTTGCCCCACACTCAGATTGACACAAGCAATTGGAATCTGCCTATCAACAATGACTCTAGCAGATTTTAATTTTAACTCACCAGGGCCAATAGACATGCTCATAGGAGCAGAGCTCTTTTTTAGTTTATTGTGTGTTGGACAGGTGAGACCACACAGATCGGCGCCAATTTTCCAAAAGACATCATTAGGTTGGGTCGCCTCTGGTAGGGGTGGCTACTAGGAAACAACAACCAACCTTGACATGCAATTTATCTATAGATGATCAAGTAACAAGGCAAGTGGCAACGTTTTCTGGGAAATTGAAGATTGTGACGTTCACACATCCCCAGCCAGTCAAACTACCACGTGTGAACGGATGTACACAGAAACAACGTACAGGGATTCTACAGGCAAATATGTAGTTAACTTGCCATGTAGTGATGACATAAATGGTCTAGGTGAGTCCAAGAAAACAGCTGAATCTCGATTTAGTCCAACTGGAAAGAAAATTAGAAAGAGATCCCAATCTACATGCAGCATATTCACAATTCATGAATGAATATGAAGCACTAGGGCATATGGAAGCGGTAGAACCCAACGTGAAGCCAGTTGGTCCAGTATATTACATTCCGCATCTACCTGTCGTTAGAGAAGACAGTTCAACAAACGAAGCTCAGAGTTGTATTTGATGCTTCGGCCAAAACGAGCAGTGGTCGATCATTAAATGACTGTCTTTTAGTTGGTCCTACCATTCAGCAAGATGTTCTTCTCAATCTTAGCAATGATTTCGATATCATACATACGTATTAAGTGCAGATATAGAGAAAATGTACCGCCAGGTATACATTAATGAGAAACAACGGGACTTACAGCGCATACTATGGAGACAAGGTAGAGATCAACCTCTAAAAGTCTATAGGTTAAAAACTGTCACCTATGGTACAGCAGCAGCACCCTTCTTAGCAATCAGGACCCTCCATCAAGCTGGCCACAGATGAAACGATCAACATATCCTATAGCCTCATCTATAGCGCTATCAGATTTCTATGTAGATGATCTTATGACAGGTGCAAAAACACTCGAGGACGCTAAAGTCATTCAAACACAAATGTCGCAAATGCTTAACTCAGGAGGATTTAATTTAAGAAAATGGAATTCAAATTCGAAGGAATTGTTGGAGAACAATCCCAGATAAAAATAGAGCGAAACAAGAACAAATAAAAACAGTACAAAGTGCTTGGTATGTGGTGGAACTCTGAGACCGACATGTTCCATTACGCATCTACTGAAAGAAAGCCACATGACAAGATATCAAAGCGTTCTGTTCTGTCAGAAATAGCCAGTTTATTCGATCCTTTAGGACTTGTAGGGCCTGTAGTTTTGAAATTCAAACTATTCATGCAAGAGTTGTGGGTAAGAGATCTGAGTTGGGATGAATCTCTTCCATGTGATCTTCATACATCGTGGCAGACATACCGACAACAGCTCTCAACTTTGAAACAACTTCAAATACAAAGGCACATCACAGTAGGTCACGCAATCCAAAAAGAAATACATGGGTTTTGTGGACGCCTCAGAAAGGGCGTATGGAGCATGTGTGTACATACGAACAACCGATACTGACGGACGCGTGTCAACACAATTATTATGCTCAAAATCTAGGGCATCACCACTTCAAAAAATGACCATTCCTAGATTGGAATTGTGTGCCGCGCTGCTACTATCGAAACTTGTAACTAAAGTATTGGATACTGGCATTAAAGTTGATGGATACACACTATGGGACCGACTCCTCAATAGTTCTGGCTTGGATCACTTCATCAGCATCAAAATGGAAAATTTACGTTGCTAATCGGGTGAAAATTATTCAAGAATTGACGACTGAAAGATGTAGTTAGGAGGGCACGTAAGAACCAACGACAATCCAGCAGATCCTGATATCAAGAGGTTTAAATCCGATTCAAATTATCGATAAAACCAAAATTTTATGGTGGCAATGGCCCCAGAATGGTTAAATATCACAAAATTCTTAGTGAATGGCCCAAATTTTGATTATTTTTTTTTTTTGAGTAGAATATTTCAGATGTACCAGAACAAAAACTAATACCAACTACATTGGCGGTTTGTCCAGTCACTGAGCCACTAATAGATGTTTGCAAAATACTCATCTTTAAGCAAAACTCACAAGAGTTACAGCGTATTGTCTTAGATTCATTCAGCAACCTGGAAGAATTCACAATCATAAACGTTACAGGTCCATTAAACTTACAGAAGAGCTCAACCATGCCCAACAAATCATCTCAATCAGAGCAGAACAGGAACATTACAATGAGTAGAGAAGAATTATAAATTAGGCTCATGGAAAGGAAAGAAGATTATGGAAAGACAGTCCCCATTGGTGGAATCTTCAATCTCTTTTTTTTGGTCCCGGAAGAATACTCATCAGAGTAGGGCGGGAGATTAAAACACAGAAATCAAAATAGATCAAAAAAAAACATCCCATTGTTTTAACCATACAAGTCACATCTAACAGAAACTTAATTTTTTCGTTCATGAGCACACTTCAGACTTCCTGCATTGCGGCACCCTACGAAACTGCTGCCTATGCTATCGTGTTGCGGCAACCGATATGTGGCCCCTTAATGGACGAAATTTAGCAAGACGTACCATACACCAGTTTGCGACAGAGTGTTGTTAGAAAAGGCTAATTCCAAAAACAACCGCGAAGCTCTCAGATGGGTGGACTTACCATCAGAATCGAGTAAGCCCATGTCGAACCTTGTCAAGTAAATTTACTTGGCACTGATATACAGCGGCCCAGTATATTATTCAAAGCCTCAAAAAGAAAGACGAAACATGTCCTACATCGAAGGGATACCATAGTGATATTTGTATGTCTATGTCAAGACCAAAGCTGTTACATTTTAAGAAGGTAGGTAACAGACCATATGACCCAGTGAAGCATTTATAGCAGCATTCAAGAGATTTATTTTCACGACGAGGAAATTGTTACAAACATGTACTCGGACAATTGGCACCAATTTCGTAGGCGCCAGAGAGAGAGCTTCCGAGAGCTTCAAGATCATGTTTTACAAAACGAAGAACATTCAGAGAAGAATCGTCCGAAGAAATCAACCGCTCACCTCATTAAGTGGCACTTCATTCTCAACACCCCGATCCCGCTCAGTTTCGGAGGCTTTATGGGAAAAAAGCTGCTGTCTTACGGTCAGTGAAACATCATTTGAAACGAGTTGTAAGCCAACGCCTCACTCATCACTTCGAGGAATTTTACACTACTTTAACAATGATTGAAGCTTGCCTTGAACTCTCGTCCTCTCACCTCCCCCTTTACCCACCTGACCCAAATGAACCTTTCACACCATTAACCCCGTGGTCACTTTTCCTCAACTCGGTGATGCTTTAAACACGCATTAACCCAAAAAAAAAGACCCCCATTGGGGAAAAACCCCTGAACCGAACCCATTTGTTACATTCAATTAAACGAGGTTTGTGCACACTTGTGCAAGAGGACCCCCCCCCCCCAACCCCAAGCAGATTGCGGCAGGCAGCACTTTTTGGTACACCGATGGTCCCAAAGAATAATCTGTCTCTCATCTACAACCAACGGTCCAAAGTGTGAGATCAGAAGCAGCCAACATCCAGCTCAATTCAACTTAGTTTCCTTCCTGAAAGAAGAACAACTTTGGCCCCCCTCTCAAGTGGGTTACAGGTCGAGTGGTGGCGAGTCCCATCCTTGGAGCGGACAATAGGGAATCCCGAGTCGCCCACCGTTAAATGGGTGACGTCGTCCTGGCACCTTCAGGATAGCCAGTCAACAAAGGCTATGTATCCTCCCCCCTAGAACCTAATCAACAGTGCAAGAGTGTCAATTGTGTAAAGCGACAGGTCAGTGGTAATCCGTGTATATAGTTTTCATCATACATTTAACATCATAGTGACCTGCAAATACACTCGTAGTTTAGGTCCTGTTGTATGGCATACGCTTTAGTTTAAGTTAGTAATTTTCAATTATAGTAAGCCGAAGTTCAAAGACACATAATCCCAATTGAGTATGTAGTTCTATTCAACGGTCGTGGGTATTCTAGCTCAAACCGTGTCATCAATTTACTAATTACAAACGTGGTCTATGTATTTTAATTGTGTATT
>NW_025784910.1:0-20358 GCF_021130785.1 Homalodisca vitripennis | reverse complement strand
AGGTGAGTGACCTGAGGCAACAGCCGAAGACTGAAAGAGTTTTTTTCCGCAATATCGACAAAAAACTTGTTAAAACAGGAAGCAATTTCAATAGGAACCGTGATGTTTCACTTCGTCAACAGACAAGGATTTTACCTTGCAGTTATGTGTGGACTTTGTTAGGGTTTCGCTCGCAGTTAATTCACACTCCCAGATGGCCTTGCTTATAATTATCTGGATGTGCTGATGTCAGGTTGTGGGAGTTAAAGGTGTCGACGAAGCTCTTTTAATTTTAGGGTCATATGACTTTTTTAAGGTGTTCGCTCTTAATTTTATCTCCATGACCTCCACTGAGAAGATATTGATTGTTGGCTTCCAAGAACCCTTCTTCGCTTCAATTTCTCTGACCTCTTCACTGCCAGAATAATGTATCTCCTTGATTTTGTTTCTCCCACTCCTAGATTTTCTTCTCGGAGGACAAGTAAGGATCAAGGATCAGTGTGACTGTTGGCAATGAACATTGTTGTAATGCATCGTTCCGTGTCACTTGCAAAGCCTTTAATACATGATCCCAAGATTCCAGAGCCAAGATCTATTTTTTAACTGGGTCAAGTTGCGTGAGATTGGTGATTTCTTCTGGATACAATGGTGGGGTTTACTTGAGAGATAGGGGATCGGTTTAGCTGCAGTGAGCACAGCTGTCCCAGTGTTGGTCCGGAGATTCCAGTAGGAACCACCCGTACCGTTACTTGGTCCATAGGTTTTCAAGTCAGTACATTCACGGCATCGTATGGAGGTAGCCGAAGTTGGGGTGATCCTGGTTGGGTGGAAGTTGTATTCCTTGCCATGGAAAAAGATGCCAGGAGTTCATTGTAACATGCTTTCTCTCAGTTGTTGATTCGAGATCGTTAATGTGTTATGTCCCCAATGATGATAAGAACATGGCGAAAATTATTATTTGTAGGAAGTAAGATCCAGGATCATCCGCTAGTATCTCAAGAGCTTGTCTGGTGTGGGCTAGACTACCTGAAGGCAGGTCACGGATAAGAATCCCCCAACTATAAGCAACACTTTGGAGTTTGCCTCAGCGTTGATCCTCATTGCCTGCATATACCTCACATAACACAAGAGGAATACTAAGGTGTTCGGAGTTCCAGATTGAGATGTTTCATTCTTCACTAGCTATTTTATTTTTTGTAGATCGCAAACTTTCCACCCTTCAATGCGATCTTCCCTACAATAAGCCGCCACCAGACGAGAAATTTATCAGTTTAGTTGTTCAAGATCTGATTACAGGGTTTGAGTTTCCATTGTTCTGGTGATAACTACGAGGGTCTGGGTTCCAGCTGAAGGAGAGTGTGGTTTCAAATATTTCACAATTTTGATTTTGTATCCGGGTCTACATTTTGATGGAAGTATGGGTTAGGAATTACATGGGTTTACCGTTAGCTAGCTTAGGCTCTGAGATGAGAGTCTTGTAAGAAATTTCAGGAGAATCTGTTATCGTCTGTTGCCTTTTGAGCTCCTTACTGGGTCTAAAAAAAGGACTTTTTGGCTAGAGCGGAATTTGAGTTGACACGGCTGGCACAAACGGCTCATTGGCAGGTGGACGTGAATGGTGGTTGTGATGTGGGAAAAACTCTATCCGACTTACATGATGGTTTTCGTGTTCATAAGCAATTTCCATGTCTAAATGCTTTCCAGAATCATCAGACTGCTACAACTGTTATTAAATTATAATTGTAAAAAATTCTAAGTGTTTGGGTGGTCAAAATTCTTCAAACAGTTTGTCCCAAGGGGGGACGTTATCCTCGCGTTTACAAGGGGAGGATTGCAGGACCAGATTTATTCTGAGGGATTCATCCGCTAGGGCTTGTTCATAGAATAACCATCTTTGTCCAGCAAGAGTGCAGTTGGTTCGTGGGAGAGAGACTGCTCTGGGGTTCCTCTCTCTTAAGGGTTTTCTCATGGGAGTCATTGACAGAAAGGAATATAGGGACTTGGTAGTTCTTCTCCTAAATGCCAATAGGTCAGCTTTTCATTGTCCTTACTTCATTTTTTGATTGGTCACCAGTGGCCAGCACGTTAGTTTTAGGAGATATCGTGGGGAAAAGAATCGCTCACCTAGATGTCGTCCCGTGCCCGGAATATGGTGGAGGGGATTATCCCACAGCTTCAGAACCTCAAATGATAAGAGATTCCTTCTCAAGCGTGTACAATTTTTCCCTCTACTTGGTGGAATCAATTTTACTGGCATGTTGCTTCTCATCGTGTCCCCTCAGATAGATCTTCTGTTACCCTCAAATTCTCAAGTTTATTTCTCTCTCCAATTGGTCTCTCCAATAGCAACGTAGATTGTCTCCCAATAGTATCCCTTCCTTCACAGTTATGGGATGGTTCAAATATGTGTTTAGAAAAAGATCCTCAATTTTTGGCCCTCACATTGAGTTCAATTTTTTTTGGGTTTAGAATAGGAAGTTCTTCTTTTTGCTAATTCGGCATTATGTTAAGAAGAAGCTTTGATCCAATTTCAAGGCCGATGTGTTTGTGGGGCAGTTAGGGTTG
Organism: Homalodisca vitripennis; assembly: GCF_021130785.1. NCBI lineage: Eukaryota > Metazoa > Arthropoda > Insecta > Hemiptera > Cicadellidae > Homalodisca > Homalodisca vitripennis. The sequence goes on along the minus strand of NW_025784910.1, from coordinate 17,814 downwards.
ACGATTGGAATGTGCTCTGAATGAATGGAATGAAAAGAATAGATTTTTAGGATCACAAGTTGGACAAAGTCCATTTTTTCAATGCCTTATTGTGTTTTGTCAGTTTCACATTGTAATGTTTCTGATAGAACTATTACCCATACCATACTCTGTGATACCAGGTGTTACAAAATCCCTTCACTTAAAAAAATAGCATCATTCATACTATCAGCCCCACAATTATTGTCACAGAGCGGGACATAAAAACATTTTTCCTTTCTCGCTGTTCGATCGTTCGGCCGCTCTGCTCAAAAGGGCTGTTCCACCGCGGATATAGTTAATTCTTTTTATTCCTTGATCTTGATCTTCGTCTCCATTGAGTATAGTATGCACAGATGGATGTGGCAAAGGCGGAAAATCATAAGAAGCTGGTGTGACCTACTGGGATGAAGATTATGGAAATGCTGTTTGAATTCACTAGTAATCTTTGACAGAACAGAATATTTGTTATTGACAGTCTGTAGTAATGACCTTTAGTTGACGTTACATAGGAGAACTTCATAAGGACAATTTTTGTTAAAAATAAGTCTACTATTTCATTAATGTGCTGTTGATGTCCGTACGTTTTAACCTAGGGAGCCTTTTTGGTAGCCCCTCTTATATTGATTGCCATCATATGAGTACTGAGTAGACGGGGAAATCATGTAAAACGATGATTCAAGAAGAAGGCCTTGTGGATTCTTTCGGGACCAAAAAAGATTCCTCTATGCAGAGCTCAAGCAGCACAGCACCAGGACGACGAACCCCCCCCCCAACGGGAAAAATAGACGAGTGACAGTGGGACAGTGAAAAAAAACAGATGACTGGTAGGAAATCGATGGTCCAAGTGAAATGAAGGAAACAAAATAAAACTAAAACCCGGAATGCTGACGTCGCTCCCCCATGAGCCACATTTGAACCAACTGAAACCTGTCAGGCTAGGAGTTGATGTTAAATTGTAGTTTTTGAAGTTTTTTGGGGATGTTTTAACATACATGTTTCCGAACATCCTATTGACACATATCTACTTAACAGGACTTAGTCGGCACACAAAAACAATTATTCATTGACTCGAAAAATAACAAAACATCTCCGCAAAGTTAAAACGGTCAATGATTCACCCGCCCGGGCAGACCCGTCGCAGATCGGTCCCGATTTTTTTTTTTTTTTTTTTTTTTTTTTTTTGTTGTAATTGCAGTTTCTTCATTCTTTCCGTATAATTAGTTGTTTAATACATTTAAAAAACACTTTAATGTTTAACAGTTTAGTACTGAAAAAATATAGCATTTTTTCTAAAATAGCTTTATATAGGTGGAAGAACAGTCTTAGAGACGTTCGGATAAAAGTTTTTTTTATTGCAAAAATAAATCATCTCTGAAAGAATAAATTGTATTTTTTGGATGAATGTAACTATCCATACCAATTGGCTTTTAGGAGTTTTAACTGAATTGTCTTTTTTTATTGTCAATAAAATATACAAAAGCGCAGAACAAAAACACAATCAACTATTTTACAAAATTACTTTGTTTTACTAAATGAATAAACCTCATTAATATATCCCAAAAATATATGCTACTGGTCCAAAAAACTGGAAACTAACATACATTACACAGTTTATAACCTTTAGCACCTTATCCAGTATATGTTACCATACAGGAATATGACTAAATAAAAATGTCATAAGTTCAACAAAAAGTTAAAATAAATAACCCTTTTCACTTCTTTACGGGTCCTTCAATACTCTGACAATTTAAGACTATGTTATAGATATGCACCCTAGTTTCACAAATATCAAAAATATATGATTTTTTGGAGACTTCTCATTTCGAATCTAGTATTGGCGGTATTAAAAGGGGTTTCAATTAAAATATTATATTTTTTAGGAAAATATACTATAAATAAAGTCATTATATTCTACCTGTTCAACATTCAGTGTGAAATGTTAAAAAATTGGTTGGTTTGATAAATCTTTTACTACGACTCTAAATACAGTTAAGTCAGGTAACATGTTCATTCGTATTCAACAAGTAACCACGTGAATTAGTTAAACCCGGCTGTATTCCGTCCATTGCAATAAATGTGATCACATATGTTAATGCAGGGTCACTTGGTCCATAACCGTATTTATGGGTTTGTCACATTCTCTCTAATACATGTGATGTGGTAACTTATACTTTAGTACTTCAGATTTAACATGCTGCACAGGTCTTTTATATATTTTTGAAAATTAATTTTTTGATTGGTTACATTCATGGATAAAGCAAACCCAAAAAGTTCATTTAAAAAAGAAAAACTTCTATCTTTTAGGTTAAAACTAAAATGTTTTATCCTGATTTGGTTATATAGTTTTAATTTAGTGAAAACCTAATTATTATATATTTAAATGATTGTATAAAAATATTTTTTTGAATTGCGAATTTAGTGTAGGTATTATATTGTTTAATCCAAAGTATAAACTTGTAATATTGTTATAAAAATTGTTGTTACGTGTTTAAGAAAACGACAGTATTATTAATTTATTAAAAAAAAATATTTTTTCAAAAGCACAGAAGTAAAACATGTTTTATCGGAAATATTAGTTCAAAGATTTAAAACGTGTCTTGTAAAAAACCTCTAAAAACTACATATAATCATATGCGATACTCGAAAAACGAATCGAATAAGTTATCCAATGAAAAATAATGATAGAATAATTTAAACATAAGATTGCACTGATTGTAATCAAAGCTGTATGTAACAATCATTTCTCAGTTTTAGCTTTAGTTAAACCAACTAATAATATTTATATATAAGATGAAATGTAGCATTTAAAACTATTCAAACACTGTTAACCATGAAACTCGAAAATCATGTTACTTATTGATAAAACGTACAATAATAGTCATATCTTGCCCCTCAATCAGCCACCAAGTGCACTTCAGAAGATAGAACACACAAACACCGCCAGTTTGCAGGATCTCTAGGGGTTCTAGTTTAATCCATTTACACACGCCAGTCTTATGGGAATTGTCGGCCATGCGTCTGCCGTTGCCATCAATCCTTTTCTTTCCCAACTTAATTAATGGAAAATTTTTGTGCTACCCCTGACTAATTCAAAATCAGTTTTTATCAGTAGTACAATTTAAAAGATAGATATTTTACTAATTTCTACCGTTTTTCTGAACGTTCACGTGACATAATTCTTACCATAATGTTGTAAAGAAGTACTAAGTAGGTTTAGACAGGGGGTCCCAAGTCAATACTCAGTGCCTGGTTTGATTTAGTGACCTTATCCAAACTTTCCGGCGCCAGACACACCAACAGCCAGCTGATAAACCGGCAACTTTCCGCCAACACGACTTGAGTGAAAAGTAACGGCAGAGATAATGGACTACTTCCCCAGATAGCGCGCTACTCCTGCTTTCAGTGCTGAGATCTCGTTTTAGTTTTTGGAGATTTTTAACGTTTTATTCAAACGTGCTTTTAAACTTTAACATCTCCACACATTTGTCATCGTAGAAAAAAAGGTTTTAGCGTGACAATTTAAACAGAAACGAAGCCTTAAGCTTATTTCTAATGTAACATAAGTCGATGTAGTGTTAATCGTAATTGGGTCTCACAACATTAAAATAATGATCTTCAAAGTGAGTAATGATTTATCTATTAATAAAACAAGCCAGGATGCTTTTCCGTTTTATATTAGATAAAAACTCGACAAAAATGTCTTAGACATCTTGATAGAACAAATAAATTTTTTAACGAATAGTTTATATTATATATCATGTTTTGGTTGAATTATGGTTTAAATCACTTATATATTTAGTTCACGTAAAATATAACCAGACAACCGCGTACTAATAACTGTTCATAAGTACGAAGGTACATTTCTCATATAACGCAGGTTAGCTAGAATTTCTGTCATAGTTAAAAAGATACCTAAGGTGGAAGTTACTAATAGTTAAACAAGACCACGGAAATATTAGAGCTCGTAGTTAGTTGTAGCCCGAAGTGGGATGTGAAGAACTACGAAGTCAGTTTAAAAGGTCATGTGGAATCAAAACGTAGGAAAAGTTTCTTCATAGTTACTTCAAAATCACCATGGTAAATCATTATGCAAACCCATTCCACGATTGCGGCAAGTAGAGTAAGTGCTAAAAATGCAATGCAAAGGTAACAAATATATTTTAGGGATTAAAATTTCGCTGCCTAAAATTCAATAATTTAATCTAATATTAAGTATTTTCTGTTTAATACTGTACTGTGGTTAGTATTTTTACAACAAGTTATGGATACGCCAGCAGGAGCGATAAGTTTCAATGGTGCTCAGCCAAATTCCTTGAATGAACTTCATGTTAGAATGTTTCATAAGTCTTATAAACCAATCCACTACAAATACTCAAGTTAAAATGTCATATGAATGAGTTCATTGTATGTAAAAAAAGTTTACCCTCTGATTTTATTAGTTGCGATAATAAGAGCAAAGGAAAAATTATTGAATAGGTAAGGTTGACATGATCGTCTTCCCTTATTTTCATGTAATACTTAATACTTGAGTTATGAAAGTTTGGTACCCAATCTTAAGATCGCTTGATTCCATGTTATTAAGTTAAAATATAAAAAGATTTTCTGGATACACACACTTCGGAATAGGTTAAAAATAAAAAAGTTTGAACATTTAAACATGAACATAAAAAGAAAAATATTCTAATAATAAACTAAACCCACGTGGACACTCGAAGTGTCTCTACCGGCTGCTACGTTCGTACGCAGGACTGATATATATGTAAAAGTATTTGCTTAATTTTAGATAAATAAAAAAGACTACCATGTACCATCATCGAAGTCGATATTCCTTTTATTGAACCCATTCATATTTTTATACGTTCGCGTCGGTTTCTTCTCGGAAGATCGTGTAGACAGTTAGACAGACGGAATTGAAATTTTTGCAGCCTGTCGTTTTCGAACACATAGCCAATAAAATACTCAGAAAAGTATCAGTTTCTTTAAAATTAAGACAGGATATATTTAGAAAGAAGGAATACTATTAACCACAACTACCAGTTGGACATCCTTGAATCTCAATTCAAAGCGACTTCCCTGGAGAATATTATTAACTCAATAACTCTTTCCTTACATTTGTCTGTTCATTTATACTGTATATTCTACGTCATTTTTTTTATTTCTGAAGTTAAAAAATAAAACTTAAAACCAAAATTTTCTGTTCCTTCTCGGGACATATAATTAAGTTGCAGCCAGGAATAATACTTACAATATAAATATGTAACGGAATATATACAATACAATAATGTTGAAAAATTCCGATTTTAATTTCAAATATATATAATTTTACCTAACAAACTTATTATTACCATAATGTATAGTTAAAAAGGACTTTTAGTGTCGATTTTGCTACTCTAGGTCTTACTTATTTATAATGTGTGTTATTGTGGTCACCATTATTTAGAGGAATCGATAGTAAACAAAGTTAGAAAGGCTTACTACTGAATGCCATACATCATGAATCTCTAAGAATGTTACTATAAAAATCTCTCTAGATGATTTATTCATAAAGTGTGGGGGATGCATTCAAAGTTGTTGCGAAGCTTTCCTTCACTAGGTTTTTGAAACTTTATTTGCGAAAATAATCATTTATAACTAAACCAGATTAACCAGATTCTGTCAGCAGTATTTTGACTGTTAAAATTTCATAATATCAAGTGGTATTCCAAATAATGAAACTTAATCCCACACGTTTTAAGCCTGCATATAATTTCAACCGCCCTAATAAAAGTCAAAACGAGTTTAAACAAAGTAAAAGTTTCAAATATTAAAACGATGATTTTCCAAAAGTTATGGCTCACTTCATACTAATTAAAAGTAAATGCAAAATAGTATGTATTTTCTAACCTCCATACAGTGTATTTGATTTAACTTAACAAGTAGACGTTAGGAACAATCTGCGGACAAAAACAGAAGAAACAGGTTTTAGGTTAAACATTATAATTAAGGTTATTTAGTTTGGATGGATTCAACAAAACATCACGCTCATTCCAAGCACAGTTTGATTATTTAATGATTTAACTTTAAATTTCAACTTAGTTTAGTACATTTTAGTAGTGATTACTTATTACTTACATACATTCGTTTTTTATACAAATAAAAATGAAGCTTAGGAAGGAGGACTGTATAGAGATACTTCGACTTTATTTCAGCTATTCATTCTACGAAATAAAATATCAATATTCAATAATACTGACAAATTGACATATATTATAAAGAGTTAAAATACTACCAGATATACTAGTCTGAAACCTAATAAAATTTGTTTTCCCATTAATTCCTGATTACTTTTTTCCTTGATTAAAGGGATGATATAATGAACAGCCGGTAAATATAATAGTTATATTGTTATGTCATCTGCTATATCAGTGATAAAGGCCGATGCATGTATAGGATCACTCTGAGGCTCAGTAGCGGATCAAAGTGCCCTAATGAGTGACACCCTCAAAACCTAATTACAATCAACACTAGGGGTCTCTTCTTAGAACCAAAGCATTCGATCGCATAATTCTATTTTTTGGCAGTGACATCATACATTTAATAATATTTGTATCTCTACATATACAAGTTGCGTACGGCCTTACACTGATTAATTGAAAAACTACTCTTAATACACTATTTACAGTTTGTGTTAGTCTGTGTGGATTATTGTTCCAGCAAACACCAGAGCGATATTTTTGCCGTATAATTGTTCTCAGTTAATGAGCTTGCCGTTCGCAAACTTTTCTAGAAAACTAACAAACACTGCATTTTAAATTTATTTGTAATATTAAATACTAATGCATTATATGTTGTAATTTTCCCAAGGTTCTAAGTGTAGTTCCTGTGTATGTTGCAGGAATATCATTGTATCTATGTGAAAATAATTTCAGTTTTTTATTAAGGTCTGGGTGTTTCAAAATAAATTTATAAACCAGGGAAAATAAACGTTTATTTACACTTTCATTACGAAGTAAAAAGCGAACCACCACAGTGTGAAAACTTTTAGGCTGTAGATAGAATTTTTACATTTAGAGCTACTATTTTAAACATTGCCACTTTCACTTGTAAAATAACTTTCCGTTGGAATTAAATTATCTCAAAACACAGAGTGCTTCATGATTTGCAATGTAACTGCTCACTTGCTTATTGGAATTACATATGAGATACGCCCAGGCAGACGTACTGAGTTCCTTCTACACTACGATAACGTCTAGTAGCGTAATTAATTAGAAAAGTATAAGCATTATAGGTACCAAAGCCCAATTTTGTCCGATATTGAAGGATTATTCCCTATAATTTGCGTTTGCATTTCTGCAAGTAAAATAAAAATAATAATATTTTGATCTATAGCAGATATAATCATTTTCTTAAATTGTGAGCTTTAATATTAAAACATTAAATATATTGTAGACGTTGTATATACTAAAGGTTATAAGGCGGTTATGAGGAATATAATAAATACAAACATAGTTTGCTGGTGAGTGGAGAGTTGGGTAGATGGCGATCACGTGCTGTAGAAATTAGCGTCTTTCCAACATCTTTGTGTGAGTCGCCATCTTATTTGCTGATGTTGGTTCCCTAACATAAACAGGTATTGACCGTATATTAATTGGACCAAATTGAATAATCGTTTATATTAAAAATAAATATTTATTACTAAATCTTTAATACTGACTAAATAAAAAGTAATAATAAATAAACTAAATATAAAGTAAAGACATTTAATATACCTTGTAACTTTTTTGTAAACTCTTTCTTTAGTGAAGTTCACCGGGTTTCTCCTAGTGATACAATTATTATAGCTCCCAACAACACAGTTTGATCCAGCTACAAATCAACGGATAAGAAAATTTAACATAGTCACCAGGCCCGTGCGCATGGGGGGGGTTTTGGGGGTTCAAACCCCCCCCCCTTAAAGATTGGGATATATCATATTGTTTCCATATATAAGTTTAATTGTGCTATATTGCCGCCGTCAGTTTACGCGCATGCGCGCGCAAATATTTCCAATCGTTTGATTGCGCGCGCTTTCCGCCTGATTTGTGTTATATACTGTTATATACTAAAAATATTTATATTATATTTATTTATAATATAAAGTATCATTCAATTAAATGAAATTAAATAAACTCATTTTCCATACGTATTAATTTGTTAATCTATTACTTATTTTAAGTTTCTTCTTTTTTATTTCATAAAATAAGTATAGAACCCCCCCCTCCCTAAATAAAATTCTGCGCACGGCCTGATAGTCACCTTAGACAGGACAGCAAGACAGAGATATTCCTGAATTGATTCAAAAACAGATTATTCCTCATAGTATGTAATTAAAACATTTTTACAGCAGTAAAGAATAAAAATTCACATTTTATAAAAAAAAGGTTTTATAGTGCATTGACAGAATAAATACCCTATTGCAATTAATAACTGCTTGGAATAACACACGATGTTTTAGATATTACAATTTGAGTGTGCACTGCATGTAGCAAGGCATTACCATCTGTCCTTTAGGTCGAGATATTCATCCAAGAACCCTGAACAAAAACACTGTTCATTTCTCAACAGCTCTGCTACTTGTGTTCTCCTAATAGATTTCAACGTTGGGTATTAACTGACAGATGTGTTTAAATATTCTACCCTAACATAACAGCAAAGTTATCAAATATTTATTCAATATACCTTTATCATGACCCGTCAAATAGAGTATTCTTACTAATGGAAACAGTGCTTTATTGGACAGCTTATCTCAGTATATTCAAGTATCAGATAAGCTATTGAATATTTTACTTATGGAGTGATTTCTTGAGTAAATATTGTTAGATTATAATGATATAGAGTAAAATATATACCGACATGCTGTTATTACGTTTTATAATTATTCTTTAGACAAACATTTCTCAATGAATCTAGAATTTTCACTTCTCGGCTCAGCTTATTAATTCTAAAATCAACCAATCCAAAAACTCAGTATATTTACTTAATACAATCAGTTTAACCTTCCTGTTCGCTTCTAGGCAACTCATCATACTTATGCACTCGCCTGTATGATTAAAGCCTCCGGATTATAAACCAAAATAATGTATAACGTTATGCTTGGTAGACAAAAGGCGTTGTTCTCTATCGTTGGTCTCCTCTTGTTCACTCAATCTACAACATAGAATTTCCAAAATATGTGAATGGGAAATATATGTTTGTAATATTTATAAATTAATTATAATCAGATATAGAGGTTTTTAGTAAAAATGCTATTGTGCACCGAGTATATTTTATAATAATTGACTTTCTTCATATTTATAATTTTAGATTTACATTGAGGTAGACGACAAAAAACTAAACCTCTTTTTGCCATACAGTACTTAGTTTAACAGTATACTACTTTATTTCCTTAAATAGCTTACATACAGGTATTTTCGACAATGTTTGATACAAATTCAAACACCTTGCTGCATTACTTTATGTTTGTCAATCGAACATGTTTTCAAAATGTTTAGTACTTCACTATATATTACTTTATTTCATAATTCTTAGTATTATTCCATTACCAAAAAAATATAAATTTGTATGCTTGAATTTAAATTTGGATTTAATAAGAAACACGTGTTGATTTGTATCAACTTTTTGTTTGTAGTGATAATTATTTATGTAAAGAGTTTTTTTACCCATATAGGATTTTTTTCCAATTAAGCTCACAATCTGTGTCCTTTTATTATTTTTTTCTTTGACTAGTTTTTCAGGGATAAGTTTAGAGAGATGCCAATATAACAGTGGTCTCGAGTAATTAGAATCGGAATTGTATGTACTTTCAATTAGTGGGAATGACCAGATGTCCTGATTGGGTCACGATACCAATCAGGAAGTCCGTGTGTTATTGACAACGTTGCTTACAGCAAGAAAGTTCAGTAATTACTGCTAACACTCGTTATGCATACACCATAAAGGATTATATTTTATTCTATTATAACACTATAACATTTCAACAGTTTACATATTTTCTGTTCTGGAAGACGAATAAAATCCTTTCTTGCATTTTTAACAATACATACACGTATGGTAACACTAACACGAATGAGAAAAATAATTTAACGTAGGTATGAGATTCTGTGGGAATAGGTCATGTTTACAACGGATATGGTCTGAGATGCCTATTGCAAATCAACAATGCGTACTAAGCCACCATTTTGGTGGACGAAAGAGACTAAAAATAATGGCTAAGAGAAAGAAGCGAGAGGGGAGAGTGAACCAACCAAAATTATGTCACTGATTCTAAAATTAAAATTTAGCGATGTGCACCTAATCATTAGAATGGTGTACTATCTAGTTTAACCTGTCACAGCCCAGGTTAGTACAGATAGTGAGTATATCTGTGTAAGTCTGCAAGTAAAGCTGCCGCTATAATAATAACAATTTGACATAATAGCTAGTTGAAAACTGTGCAAACATTCGACCCACAATTCCTTACATATTGTTGTTGAAGTTGGTGGACTTATATTTGTTTTTAGGCACGTCCCAAATATGTAGCTCACGTCTTTGAATAGAAGTTTTTTTTCAAAAAAGGAAAGATGTACGATAACTCGGACCTATTCCATTAGGAATGGAAGTCAGTATTTCGAGAATTGAGTTGAGCTTCCACCTGTATAGTAAGTGTTATGAATTCTATAAAGTTGCTGCTTCACCAAAACACGGCGGGTACAATGTTTGCTTTTTAAGGCACCTTGTGACAATCCACATTTGTGAGAAGACGAAAGAGCGTTAAAATGAAAATCAACACGGAGAGAGAGATGGAGAGCTCAGGACCATTGTGAAGCACGGCACCACAGTCCAACAAAATGAGTACCTTTCAACAAAAAAGCCTCCAAGTCATTCTAAAAACAAGTTTTTAAAGTTTAAATTCTGATTACTTATGCACAGGAAATTGAGTGGAGCAAACAATCGTTGAAAAATAAGTTCAATGTTTAAAAGGAAAAACTTCTTATAAAACTTAAGATTGTTATTTATTGAACATGCATAATAAAAGTAAACGATAATACAAGACAAGTTTAATACACTGTGAAAGATCTGAGTTGTTAGAGGAAATTTTAACTAGCAAATTTTATGAAGCTGCTTGCACTGTGTAAGGGATCACCCACGATACTAAAACTTGTATCATCGATAATTCAGTAACGAGTGTCACAAGAGCGCAATCTGAAATCATCTAAAACGTAAATAGAGTTTTTATTGAAAACAAAAATTAAATGCATCAAAATTTCACAATATTCAAGTAGTAATTGTTAACCAATCGAATTCTTTTTAGAACGACGCATAAACAATACCATTGATACTAATGTGGGAAACTTAAGCAACACAATTTATAAATATATTGTCTTCGAGAACAGTGTAGTGAATCTTAATCCAACAATTCCTACGCACTAATATTGGTGGTTAAAGCAGTGATGTTATCGGCAAGGGGAGTGATGTACTAGGAAGAGTCAGAGACCCGAGTATCGATTAGTTCTCTCCCACCTAAAGGCCCAGCTCCAGGAATTCTAACCAACCACCTGTGAGAGCTCATAAATCTAAACACCTGTACAGGAACTCGCGATCTGACGTCATTTTGTAGCTTCCTAACTCGATCCTTCAGTTTTAACACGATTACAGGATTTACAGAGTTCAGCACCTCACGGCTAATTTATTGTAACGGCTAAACTAATATCAGTCACACTCAAAACATTAACACAGGATTATAAGTTACTGGTTTATGTCATTGATATACTTCAGCTCTTCAGGTGGGTCTCGTATGTAGGAGCAGCCTTGTACATTCGTTTATTTTATTTATTTTTATTTTTGTAACACATAATTTTACATAATCATGGCCCCACCAAGTCAACATGACTTATCGGTGAGGTCCATAATGAAACTTAAAAAAAAGCAAGATACTAAATTACAGTTTCATTAATTATTTGTTTTGATCCAGTTTATATTTCATGCCTTTTTCAAGAAAATGTTATATTGCTCTTTGTGTGGCTGTGGTGCTTCTATAACTCCAGATTTTTAAATATTGGCATTTTATATAGCATTAAGGGGATAATACATACATTATTCAGAGTATAAATAGATAATAAATTATATAACTGGATATATAAACAAAATATATAAAATATTGCTCATCAACAAATAACATTCTATAAATAGTTAAATATAAGCAACAAATCTCTAAACATTCAACAACAATAACAAAAATATCAATAAATAACATGAACCATCAAACAACAACAATAACAATAAATATTTAACATTATATACATTCCTTGTTTTTAACAAAATCTGGTTGATCACAGAAGTAACGAAAATTTACCCACTCATTCACTTCATTTGTCTGTGCATGTGTGTGTGTTTAGATGTTAGTGTAGCTAGATTTAGTTTAGATGTAGTTCATGCTAAGTATTCAGCTCAATGTGTGTAGTTAGTAATCCATCACTGCACTGCCTCTCTAAAAACCCAGAAGTTTCTCAAGCTTTCAATTTCATCTGGAAGTAAGTTAAAATAATATGGAATATAAAACTCGGGTAACCTCTCACCAAATCTTTGTGGCCATTCTCGGTATAGAATATTTTGTGGAGAGTCGTGTGTTGAAAATCCTTGTTCTTTTTATTTTGTGTTCATTTTTATTAAAATTATCCATAATATTTCTGTATATATATAACTGTTTGGGATTCATTAAAGTTTTAACCATTTCATTGTTTCCAAATAGTCTTATCAAACACCTATTTTGCAAATTCTTTATAATGTTTAAATGGGATGTAGCAGCTGCACCCCAAATACCAATACCATATCTAATGTTGGATTCCACCAGCGATTGATATGCAACCATCTTTACCTTATTATTGGTAACTTTACTCACTCAACATACATATAGCAGCAACACAAGGATTCAACCTTTTATGAGGATCGATAAATGTGTTCATTTAAATATCATTTTCCTGTCTAGAGTCTAGTCCCAAGTATTTGAATTTATCCACTAGCCTTATATTATCACAGTCACAATTAATGTTAATATTAGATTTATGTAGACAGTCACAACCATGTAACTTAACAATAATTTCTTCATTGGCTGACATGTTCTGGGGGCAAAAATGCATCATGGCTGTCTTCTGTCCGTTTATAATAAGTTTTTTATCATGTGCCCATTTAGTTAAAATTTTAAAATCTCTATTTAGTTTTCTCAGTTGAACTGCCTAATTGTCCATGTTCCACTTATAATTACTATATCATCAGCATAGGCTAAAATTGTGCAATCTGTTATCAGCTCAAATAAACCATTTAAATAAATCAAAAACATTATTGGTCCAAGTAAACTACCTTGAGGCACTCCTAATGTTATGGTTTTTGAATCACTATATTCATTTTCAAGTTTCACAGTAAATTTTCTGTTTCTTAAATATGATTCAAACCAACTTAAAAATATTCCTCTTATACCTATTCCTTCAAGTGATTTTAACAGTTCTTTGTGTTCAATTGTATCAAATGCCTTACTTAAATCGATGAATAAGGCGAGTGCATGGCTTCTACTATTCATAAAACCATTTACTTTGTTTGCAAATGATTTTAAAGCGTGTTCAGTTGATTTTATTTTTTTTGGAACCCATACTGGTTGGGGTTCAATATGTTGTTTTCTTTCAAATATTTATTCAGATAATTCGAGACATACCTTTCAAATATTTTTTCGATGGTTGGCAGTATAGCTATAGGTCTATAATTACTAAACTGTTTCTTATCTTTACTCTTATATACTGGCCTTATTACAGAAATTTTTAGGCTGTCAGGGAATACTCCATTTTGTAATGAGGTGTTTATCATTCTAGCTATCACATGTGCAATTTTTCCAGAAACATATACAACATCTTTAGCTCTAATTTTGTCATTACCTGGGGACTTTGTCGATTTTTATAGTATCTATTATATCCTTTATGGTTCTATAACTGGCAACGGGTATATAAAGGATATCCATTTACATCATGATCTCTATGGCTTATCTCGCTATTTGGCCTATAGGGGCATGTATGTGTTAGGTTTACAACTCCATTTAAAAAGTAGTCCAGCAAACCATTCACTATATCATATTTGTTCCTTGTCTTGCTCATAGCATCCATTATGACTTCATCTACATTTTTCTTTTTTTTCCTTCCAAGCAGTTCATTCACATTGGGCCATAATTTTGTGGTATCCCATTTAACATTTTCAAATTGTCGGTTATAGTAACGATTTTTTTTGATTTTTAAATAGCATTATTAACTTTATTTCTAAAATATCTATATATATTCCTATTTCTCAGATTAGTCGGGTCACCTTTCCACAACTTAAATAGCCTATCTCTCTCTTGTGTCATTTTAAATTAAATGATTATTCATCCAGGTTTTCATTCTTTTAGGTCTAGTGATTTTTAGGTTGACCTCCTTCTTAATTAAAACAATCATTATAAACAGAATTAAATTTGTTTGTCAGTACTTCAAAGCTATGATTTATGTTCACAATTGTATCTGCTCCGATCAGCTCATTCCAATTAATTTTGTTTAATTTAGATTTAAACTAGGGCTTCATTGTACTTGTAAATATGCTTTTCAACTCTTTCTTCACATCTTTCCCATTCTAATTTCAATGTGATTGGATAATGGTCTGACATTTTTGACAAGATGATTCCAGTATGAATTAGGTTTGCGTTGCTTCTCATATATATATGATCCAGACATGTTGCTGTTAAATTACCCGCTCTCACTTCTTCTCGAGTGTTACAGAATATGCCTCTCTGTAGTCCCAAGGTCGGACAAAAACAGTCTCATACTGCAGTGTGCACATACATATTATCATTTATGGTCCTATGTTGGTATCACCTTATAAATATTAAATTCGCTATGATGATTTTAATCTGGTTAATATATCTGTGTTCAAGTTCATTTCAGTGTCTGTGATTGATGGGTATACCTCTGTACTGGAAGTTGGTGGTCTCGTAAATAGTGTGGATGCATGCAAAATTTATCTGCGGGATTGTGTTACTTGATAAAATTCTAATTCCAGTGTTAAGGGATTCATAAGGAGTTTGTGTGGAATATTTATTGGTTGCTGTCATTGTAATTTTTTTTGACATTGTAAAAAAACCATCAACCCTCCAACGCCACTTTATTATGTCTTAATGTGTAAATCAAATTTTATAAGTCCAGGATCAATCTAAACTGAACAAATTTATTTCTGACTTCATTACTAAAAAATTTTCAGATTGAATATTAAAACATCAAAACTATTTGTATACCCATAAGTCTTTTAATTTTCAAAACTCAACTTGAAGGAACTATCCTCAATGCTTCCTTAAAGGAACCTAATATTTACATTACATTAACTAGTGAGATTCTCCTTTCCAGGAAGTGCCGTTATCCAATTAATGTAAAACCCCACTCACTGTAAACCCATCTAATAATCTACCTGTTAACCAATCCTATCCATCCTTAAAGGTTGTCTAAAATTTGAGATTATGTTATTGATGCTTCAACAACAACAAAAACCCAAATAAAATATATTACATGCAATAACTTACTTTGCCCCACCATTTTCTAAGATATAAAAATGTATTACAGCTATAAACTCCCCCTAATTGATCAATAACATATAATCTTAGGAGGCCTATTTCTAAAAACATATATTAAACTAACATGGAAAATGTAGGCCTAGGTTCTTGTTTTATATATATAGAACCAAAAATAAACTACGAAGCAATGGTGGGCAAACGGTTACCAAATAAATAATAATACATTAAAAATGTAGTGCAAAAATTGGAAAATATTCAACAACCATTAAACCAAATAAATAAAACAAACAATTAATAAACAAACGGCATATACAAAACAGTTACCATAAATAAATCAACGAAAATATATAAGAGAATGAATAAACAATAGATAATAAATCTTAAATATTAAACTTATCAGATGTAGTGGCAACAAAATACTAAGCTTAACCTATAAATAAAGACTCCTGTACTTAACCATATAATTTTTGAGGAGTTTTAGAAAAGGTGGCGCTAAGCCCAGGTCTTCACGTTGATATAACACCCACACCCCCCCCCCCACTCAATTATTATTTTATTCAAATACAGCCCCTCTTATAGGGCTTAATTTTCTCTTAGATCTTCACTGTTTTTAAACAAAACAATGACATTTCTAATCAGACCCTCCCTCTTTCTGACCAAGGATCTTTGCCTCACCCTGACATCCACACAAAGGCAAAAACATAAATGCAACTTAGGCTTTTTTCCTTAGTGTCTCTTAAGTAGGTTACGATGCTAGAATGGGGCATCAGGTTTTCATTTAAAGTATTACTCCTTTTATTTTCTTTAATCCTTTCCGGCCTTCAACCAAGTTTATAAACTATTATAACATCTTAAGACAGTTTGGGATATTGCTTTATAACATATTATTTATAATATCGAAATTATAGAAATTAAAATTACATACTTGCAAGACTTTAAATATAAGGTATTATAATATGATTATTATAATTTCTATGCATAAATAAGATTCTATTTTATGATACTGGCGTTGGATAAAACCCCAATTTTTGTCTTTGACTTTGTGTGAATTTGATTTTTTTAAGTACCGTATATTATACCATGTAGTGTGGGACAAGACATATATTACAATTATCAGTATCAGCAGTTACTCAAATTAATGTTAAACTTCGCGGAATCGTTTACTTCATGTGTAAGAGTTTTAATTGTAATTTAGTCTTTGTCGCCTTTGTCTAGTCAAAGTACTGTATTTGATCCCTTTGTTTAGGTTTCTTTGTTAGTATTCATTATAATTATGTATTATATGCCTATAATAATATATTTTTGAGGAATACTAAGCTCCTTCTGATATAAAGTGGAACAGTTATACGTTGCTAAATAATCAAACACACCAAACATAAATGATAAAAACAGAGAATTTAAATACTCAAACTACTGAAGCTAAAAGAACTTCGTGAACATAGTATATAAATACTTTTAAGTTGGGCTCATTTTGGAATGTTTGTGAAAATTTCAAACAGGACATCTCCATGAGACTAAGAGATAATGTCACGTTTACTTATTATTGACATATATATTATAAGTTATATGCGTTAATCTAATTACACTTTTAGGATACTAGTAAATAATTAGCCAAGACTAAGCAATTTGCATGTTTAATAATATCAACATATAAATTATTTTTTAAAAATATCGTTAAAATGTCATTCTGTCCTTTAATTGCATAAATTTAGTCTAGACATTACGAGATTTTCCTTTTTACTGCTCCATGACGTTAAAGTTGTTTTGTTTGAAAAACTGCTAAAATGTGAAGTAAAAAAGAATTACATTTCTCTTCAATTCTATTAGCAGGGGAGGAATTTATAAAAAAAGTAACACAAATTATGTAGTTGCTCAATAAAGTTATTGAGTTACAAATATTGACTTGTCTTTGAAACTTACTCCTCCGAAAGTCAAGCAAGTGACCTTTTTAAGCTAATTAAAGTCACTTTTTTGTATTAAATTATCAGTTGAATTTCTTAAAAATTAAATTAAACTTACTGCATAAAATAATTCATTCTGCGTTTCAGTTAAGCTAGAAAAACATTAAAATTAGCATATATTTAAACCTAATTAGGTACAAATATTGGCTTACATTTTCTTAGTATTATTTTCAATTAAGATTATACCACTAACAATGTAGGCCAATCTGATTGTACAAAAGGGCCCATAGTTTTAAATTCGATTAACACTTCAATATTTAA